>NW_027469347.1:0-197601 GCF_051020765.1 Lasioglossum baleicum
CCGTTATGCGTTACGCGTTATGCGTTATGCGTTATGCGTTATGCGTTATGCGTTATGCGTTATGCGTTATGCGTTATGCGTTACGCGTTACGCGTTATGCGTTATGCGTTATGCGTTATGCGTTATGCGTTATGCGTTATGCGTTATGCGTTATCCGTTATGCGTTATGCGTTATGCGTTATGCGTTATGCGATATGCGTCATGCGTTAAGCGTTATGCGTTATGCATTATGCGTTATCCGTTATTCGTTATGGGTTATGCGTTATGCGTTATGGGTTATGCGTTATGCGTTATGCGTTATGCGTTATGCGTTATGCGTTATGCGTTATGCGTTATGCGTTATGCGTTATGCGTTATGCGTTATGCGTTATGCGTTATGCGTTATGCGTTATGCGTTATGCGTTATGCGTTATGCGTTATGCGTTATGCGTTATGCGTTACGCGTTACGCGTTACGCGTTATGCGTTATGCGTTATGCGTTATGCGTTATGCGTTATGCGTTATGCGTTATGTGTTATGCGTTATGCGTTAAGCGTTATACGTTATGCGTTATGCGTTATGTGTTATGCGTTATGCGTTAAGCGTTATACGTTATGCGTTATGCGTTATGTGTTATGCGTTATGCGTTATGTGTTATGCGTTGTGCTTTACGGGTTATGCGATATGCGTTATGCGTTATGACTTTTTCATTGAACGTTATGCGTTATGCGATATGCGTTATGCGTTATGCGTTATGCGTTATGCGTTATGCGTTATGCGTTATGCGTTATGCGTTATGCGTTATGCGTTATGCGTTATGCGTTATGCGTTATGCGTTATGCGTTATGCGTTATGCGTTATGCGTTATGCGTTATCCGTTATGCGTTATGCGTTATGCGTTATGCGTTATGCGATATGCGTCATGCGTTAAGCGTTATGCGTTATGCATTATGCGTTATTCGTTATTCGTTATGGGTTATGCGTTATGCGTTATGGGTTATGCGTTATGCGTTATGCGTTATGCGTTATGCGTTATGCGTTATGCGTTATGCGTTATGCGTTATGCGTTATGCGTTATGCGTTATGCGTTATGCGTTATGCGTTATGCGTTATGCGTTATGCGTTATGCGTTACGCGTTACGCGTTACGCGTTATGCGTTATGCGTTATGCGTTATGCGTTATGCGTTATGCGTTATGCGTTATGTGTTATGCGTTATGCGTTAAGCGTTATACGTTATGCGTTATGCGTTATGTGTTATGCGTTATGCGTTAAGCGTTATACGTTATGCGTTATGCGTTATGTGTTATGCGTTATGCGTTATGTGTTATGCGTTGTGCTTTACGGGTTATGCGATATGCGTTATGCGTTATGACTTTTTCATTGAACGTTATGCGTTATGCGATATGCGTTATGCGTTATGCGTTATGCGTTATGCGTTATGCGTTATGCGTTATGCGTTATGCGTTATGCGTTATGCGTTATGCGTTATGCGTTATGCGTTATGCGTTATGCGTTATGCGTTATGCGTTATGCGTTATGCGTTATGCGTTATGCGTTATGCGTTATGCGTTATGCGTTATGCGTTATGCGTTATGCGTTACGCGTTACGCGTTACGCGTTACGCGTTATGCGTTATGCGTTATGCGTTATGCGTTATGCGTTATGCGTTATGCGTTATGCGTTATGCGTTATGCGATATGCGTCATGCGTTAAGCGTTATGCGTTATGCATTATGCGTTATTCGTTATTCGTTATGGGTTATGCGTTATGCGTTATGGGTTATGCGTTATGCGTTATGCGTTATGCGTTATGCGTTATGCGTTATGCGTTATGCGTTATGCGTTATGCGTTATGCGTTATGCGTTATGCGTTATGCGTTATGCGTTATGCGTTATGCGTTATGCGTTATGCGTTACGCGTTACGCGTTACGCGTTATGCGTTATGCGTTATGCGTTATGCGTTATGCGTTATGCGTTATGCGTTATGTGTTATGCGTTATGCGTTAAGCGTTATACGTTATGCGTTATGCGTTATGTGTTATGCGTTATGCGTTAAGCGTTATACGTTATGCGTTATGCGTTATGTGTTATGCGTTATGCGTTATGTGTTATGCGTTGTGCTTTACGGGTTATGCGATATGCGTTATGCGTTATGACTTTTTCATTGAACGTTATGCGTTATGCGATATGCGTTATGCGTTATGCGTTATGCGTTATGCGTTATGCGTTATGCGTTATGCGTTATGCGTTATGCGTTATGCGTTATGCGTTATGCGTTATGCGTTATGCGTTATGCGTTATGCGTTATGCGTTATGCGTTATGCGTTATGCGTTATGCGTTATGCGTTATGCGTTATGCGTTATGCGTTATGCGTTATGCGTTATGCGTTATGCGTTACGCGTTACGCGTTACGCGTTACGCGTTATGCGTTATGCGTTATGCGTTATGCGTTATGCGTTATGCGTTATGCGTTATGCGTTATGCGTTATGCGTTATGCGTTATGCGTTATGCGTTATGCGTTATGCGTTATGCGTTATGCGTTATGCGTTATGCGTTATGCGTTACGCGTTATGCGTTACGCGTTATGCGTTATGCGTTATGCGTTATGCGTTATGCGTTATGCGTTATTCGTTATGCGTTATGCGTTATGCGTTATGCGTTATGCGTTATGCGTTATGCGATGTGCGTTATGCGTTATGCGTTATGCGTTATGCGTTATGCGTCATGCGTTATGCGTTATGCGTTATGCGTTATGCGTTATGCGTTATGCGTTATGCGTTAAGCATTATGACTTTTTCATTGAGCGTTATGCGTTATTCGTTATGGGTTATGCGTTATGCGTTATGCGTTATGACTTTTCCATTGAACGTTATGCGTTATTCGTTATGGGTTATGCGTTATGCGTTATGGGTTATGCGTTATGCGTTATGCGTTATGCGTTATGCGTTATGCGTTATGCGTTATGCGTTATGCGTTATGCATTATGCGTTTTGCGTTATGCGTTATGCGTTATGCGTTATGCGTTATGCGTTATGCGTTATGCGTTATGCGTTATGCGTTTTCGTTATGCGTTATGCGTCATGCGTCATGCGTAATGCGTTATGCGTTATGCGTTATGCGTTATGCGTTATGCGTTATGCGTTATGCGTTATGCGTTATGCGTTATGCGTTATGCGTTATGCGTTATGCGTTATGCGTTATGCGTTATGCGTTATGCGTTATGCGTTATGCGTTATGCGTTATGCGTTATCCGTTATGCGTTATGCGTTATGCGTTATGCGTTATGCGTTATGCGTTATGCGTTATGCGTTATGCGTTATGCGTTCTGCGTTATGCGTTATGCGTTATGCGTTATGCGTTATGCGTTATGCGTTATGCGTTATGCGTTATGCGTTATGCGTTATGCGTTATGCGTTATGCGTTATGCGTTATGCGTTATGCGTTATGCGTTACGCGTTACGCGTTACGCGTTATGCGTTATGCGTTATGCGTTATGCGTTATGCGTTATGCGTTATGCGTTATGTGTTATGCGTTATGCGTTAAGCGTTATACGTTATGCGTTATGCGTTATGTGTTATGCGTTATGCGTTAAGCGTTATACGTTATGCGTTATGCGTTATGTGTTATGCGTTATGCGTTATGTGTTATGCGTTGTGCTTTACGGGTTATGCGATATGCGTTATGCGTTATGACTTTTTCATTGAACGTTATGCGTTATGCGATATGCGTTATGCGTTATGCGTTATGCGTTATGCGTTATGCGTTATGCGTTATGCGTTATGCGTTATGCGTTATGCGTTATGCGTTATGCGTTATGCGTTATGCGTTATGCGTTATGCGTTATGCGTTATGCGTTATGCGTTATGCGTTATGCGTTATGCGTTATGCGTTATGCGTTATGCGTTATGCGTTATGCGTTATGCGTTATGCGTTATGCGTTACGCGTTACGCGTTACGCGTTACGCGTTATGCGTTATGCGTTATGCGTTATGCGTTATGCGTTATGCGTTATGCGTTATGCGTTATGCGTTATGCGATATGCGTCATGCGTTAAGCGTTATGCGTTATGCATTATGCGTTATTCGTTATTCGTTATGGGTTATGCGTTATGCGTTATGGGTTATGCGTTATGCGTTATGCGTTATGCGTTATGCGTTATGCGTTATGCGTTATGCGTTATGCGTTATGCGTTATGCGTTATGCGTTATGCGTTATGCGTTATGCGTTATGCGTTATGCGTTATGCGTTATGCGTTATGCGTTACGCGTTACGCGTTACGCGTTATGCGTTATGCGTTATGCGTTATGCGTTATGCGTTATGCGTTATGCGTTATGCGTTATGCGTTATGCGTTATGCGTTATGCGTTATGCGTTATCCGTTATGCGTTATGCGTTATGCGTTATGCGTTATGCGATATGCGTCATGCGTTAAGCGTTATGCGTTATGCATTATGCGTTATTCGTTATTCGTTATGGGTTATGCGTTATGCGTTATGGGTTATGCGTTATGCGTTATGCGTTATGCGTTATGCGTTATGCGTTATGCGTTATGCGTTATGCGTTATGCGTTATGCGTTATGCGTTATGCGTTATGCGTTATGCGTTATGCGTTATGCGTTATGCGTTATGCGTTACGCGTTACGCGTTACGCGTTATGCGTTATGCGTTATGCGTTATGCGTTATGCGTTATGCGTTATGCGTTATGTGTTATGCGTTATGCGTTAAGCGTTATACGTTATGCGTTATGCGTTATGTGTTATGCGTTATGCGTTAAGCGTTATACGTTATGCGTTATGCGTTATGTGTTATGCGTTATGCGTTATGTGTTATGCGTTGTGCTTTACGGGTTATGCGATATGCGTTATGCGTTATGACTTTTTCATTGAACGTTATGCGTTATGCGATATGCGTTATGCGTTATGCGTTATGCGTTATGCGTTATGCGTTATGCGTTATGCGTTATGCGTTATGCGTTATGCGTTATGCGTTATGCGTTATGCGTTATGCGTTATGCGTTATGCGTTATGCGTTATGCGTTATGCGTTATGCGTTATGCGTTATGCGTTATGCGTTATGCGTTATGCGTTATGCGTTATGCGTTATGCGTTATGCGTTACGCGTTACGCGTTACGCGTTACGCGTTATGCGTTATGCGTTATGCGTTATGCGTTATGCGTTATGCGTTATGCGTTATGCGTTATGCGATATGCGTCATGCGTTAAGCGTTATGCGTTATGCATTATGCGTTATTCGTTATTCGTTATGGGTTATGCGTTATGCGTTATGGGTTATGCGTTATGCGTTATGCGTTATGCGTTATGCGTTATGCGTTATGCGTTATGCGTTATGCGTTATGCGTTATGCGTTATGCGTTATGCGTTATGCGTTATGCGTTATGCGTTACGCGTTACGCGTTACGCGTTATGCGTTATGCGTTATGCGTTATGCGTTATGCGTTATGCGTTATACGTTATGCGTTATGCGTTATGTGTTATGCGTTATGCGTTAAGCGTTATACGTTATGCGTTATGCGTTATGTGTTATGCGTTATGCGTTATGTGTTATGCGTTGTGCTTTACGGGTTATGCGATATGCGTTATGCGTTATGACTTTTTCATTGAACGTTATGCGTTATGCGATATGCGTTATGCGTTATGCGTTATGCGTTATGCGTTATGCGTTATGCGTTATGCGTTATGCGTTATGCGTTATGCGTTATGCGTTATGCGTTATGCGTTATGCGTTATGCGTTATGCGTTATGCGTTATGCGTTATGCGTTATGCGTTATGCGTTATGCGTTATGCGTTATGCGTTATGCGTTATGCGTTATGCGTTATGCGTTACGCGTTACGCGTTACGCGTTACGCGTTATGCGTTATGCGTTATGCGTTATGCGTTATGCGTTATGCGTTATGCGTTATGCGTTATGCGTTATGCGTTATGCGTTATGCGTTATGCGTTATGCGTTATGCGTTATGCGTTATGCGTTATGCGTTATGCGTTATGCGTTACGCGTTATGCGTTACGCGTTATGCGTTATGCGTTATGCGTTATGCGTTATGCGTTATGCGTTATTCGTTATGCGTTATGCGTTATGCGTTATGCGTTATTCGTTATGCGTTATGCGATGTGCGTTATGCGTTATGCGTTATGCGTTATGCGTTATGCGTCATGCGTTATGCGTTATGCGTTATGCGTTATGCGTTATGCGTTATGCGTTATGCGTTAAGCATTATGACTTTTTCATTGAGCGTTATGCGTTATTCGTTATGGGTTATGCGTTATGCGTTATGCGTTATGACTTTTCCATTGAACGTTATGCGTTATTCGTTATGGGTTATGCGTTATGCGTTATGGGTTATGCGTTATGCGTTATGCGTTATGCGTTATGCGTTATGCGTTATGCGTTATGCGTTATGCGTTATGCATTATGCGTTTTGCGTTATGCGTTATGCGTTATGCGTTATGCGTTATGCGTTATGCGTTATGCGTTATGCGTTATGCGTTTTCGTTATGCGTTATGCGTCATGCGTCATGCGTAATGCGTTATGCGTTATGCGTTATGCGTTATGCGTTATGCGTTATGCGTTATGCGTTATGCGTTATGCGTTATGCGTTATGCGTTATGCGTTATGCGTTATGCGTTATGCGTTATGCGTTATGCGTTATGCGTTATGCGTTATGCGTTATGCGTTATCCGTTATGCGTTATGCGTTATGCGTTATGCGTTATGCGTTATGCGTTATGCGTTATGCGTTATGCGTTATGCGTTCTGCGTTATGCGTTATGCGTTATGCGTTATGCGTTATGCGTTATGCGTTATGCGTTATGCGTTATGCGTTATGCGTTATGCGTTATGCGTTATGCGTTATGCGTTATGCGTTATGCGTTATGCGTTATGCGTTACGCGTTACGCGTTACGCGTTATGCGTTATGCGTTATGCGTTATGCGTTATGCGTTATGCGTTATGCGTTATGTGTTATGCGTTATGCGTTAAGCGTTATACGTTATGCGTTATGCGTTATGTGTTATGCGTTATGCGTTAAGCGTTATACGTTATGCGTTATGCGTTATGTGTTATGCGTTATGCGTTATGTGTTATGCGTTGTGCTTTACGGGTTATGCGATATGCGTTATGCGTTATGACTTTTTCATTGAACGTTATGCGTTATGCGATATGCGTTATGCGTTATGCGTTATGCGTTATGCGTTATGCGTTATGCGTTATGCGTTATGCGTTATGCGTTATGCGTTATGCGTTATGCGTTATGCGTTATGCGTTATGCGTTATGCGTTATGCGTTATGCGTTATGCGTTATGCGTTATGCGTTATGCGTTATGCGTTATGCGTTATGCGTTATGCGTTATGCGTTATGCGTTACGCGTTACGCGTTACGCGTTACGCGTTATGCGTTATGCGTTATGCGTTATGCGTTATGCGTTATGCGTTATGCGTTATGCGTTATGCGTTATGCGATATGCGTCATGCGTTAAGCGTTATGCGTTATGCATTATGCGTTATTCGTTATTCGTTATGGGTTATGCGTTATGCGTTATGGGTTATGCGTTATGCGTTATGCGTTATGCGTTATGCGTTATGCGTTATGCGTTATGCGTTATGCGTTATGCGTTATGCGTTATGCGTTATGCGTTATGCGTTATGCGTTATGCGTTATGCGTTATGCGTTATGCGTTACGCGTTACGCGTTACGCGTTATGCGTTATGCGTTATGCGTTATGCGTTATGCGTTATGCGTTATGCGTTATGCGTTATGTGTTATGCGTTATGCGTTAAGCGTTATACGTTATGCGTTATGCGTTATGTGTTATGCGTTATGCGTTAAGCGTTATACGTTATGCGTTATGCGTTATGTGTTATGCGTTGTGCTTTACGGGTTATGCGATATGCGTTATGCGTTATGACTTTTTCATTGAACGTTATGCGTTATGCGATATGCGTTATGCGTTATGCGTTATGCGTTATGCGTTATGCGTTATGCGTTATGCGTTATGCGTTATGCGTTATGCGTTATGCGTTATGCGTTATGCGTTATGCGTTATGCGTTATGCGTTATGCGTTATGCGTTATGCGTTATGCGTTATGCGTTATGCGTTATGCGTTATGCGTTATGCGTTATGCGTTACGCGTTACGCGTTACGCGTTACGCGTTACGCGTTACGCGTTATGCGTTATGCGTTATGCGTTATGCGTTATGCGTTATGCGTTATGCGTTATGCGTTATGCGTTATGCGTTATGCGTTATGCGTTATGCGTTATGCGTTATGCGTTATGCGTTATGCGTTATGCGTTATGCGTTACGCGTTATGCGTTACGCGTTATGCGTTATGCGTTATGCGTTATGCGTTATGCGTTATGCGTTATTCGTTATGCGTTATGCGTTATGCGTTATGCGTTATGCGTTATGCGTTATGCGATGTGCGTTATGCGTTATGCGTTATGCGTTATGCGTTATGCGTCATGCGTTATGCGTTATGCGTTATGCGTTATGCGTTATGCGTTATGCGTTATGCGTTAAGCATTATGACTTTTTCATTGAGCGTTATGCGTTATTCGTTATGGGTTATGCGTTATGCGTTATGCGTTATGACTTTTCCATTGAACGTTATGCGTTATTCGTTATGGGTTATGCGTTATGCGTTATGGGTTATGCGTTATGCGTTATGCGTTATGCGTTATGCGTTATGCGTTATGCGTTATGCGTTATGCGTTATGCATTATGCGTTTTGCGTTATGCGTTATGCGTTATGCGTTATGCGTTATGCGTTATGCGTTATGCGTTATGCGTTATGCGTTTTCGTTATGCGTTATGCGTCATGCGTCATGCGTAATGCGTTATGCGTTATGCGTTATGCGTTATGCGTTATGCGTTATGCGTTATGCGTTATGCGTTATGCGTTATGCGTTATGCGTTATGCGTTATGCGTTATGCGTTATGCGTTATGCGTTATGCGTTATGCGTTATGCGTTATGCGTTATCCGTTATGCGTTATGCGTTATGCGTTATGCGTTATGCGTTATGCGTTATGCGTTATGCGTTATGCGTTATGCGTTCTGCGTTATGCGTTATGCGTTATGCGTTATGCGTTATGCGTTATGCGTTATGCGTTATGCGTTAAGCATTAATCATTATGACTTTTTCATTGAGCGTTATGCGTTATGACTTTTCCATTGAGCGTTATGCGTTATTCGTTATGGGTTATGCGTTATGCGTTATGGGTTATGCGTTATGCGTTATGCGTTATGCGTTATGCGTTATGCGTTATGCGTTATGCGTTATGCGTTATGCGTTATGCGTTATGCGTTATGCGTTATGCATTATGCGTTATGCGTTATCCGTTATGCGTTATGCGTTATGCGTTATGCGATATGCGTCATGCGTTAAGCGTTATGCGTTATGCATTATGCGTTATCCGTTATGCGTTATGCGTTATGCGTAATGCGTTATGAGTAATGTGTCATGCGTTATGCGTTATGCGTTATTCGTTAAGCGTTATGCTTTATGCGTTATGCGTTATTCGTTATGCGTTATGCGTTATGCGTTATGCGTTATGCGTTATGCGTTATGCGTTATGCGTTATGCGATATGCGTTATGCGTTATGCGTTATGCGTTATGCGTTATGCGTTACGCGTTATGCGTTACGCGTTATGCGTTATGCGTTATGCGTTATGCGTTATGCGTTATGCGTTATTCGTTATGCGTTATGCGTTATGCGTTATGCGTTATGCGTTATGCGATGTGCGTTATGCGTTATGCGTTATGCGTTATGCGTTATGCGTTATGCGTTATGCGTTATGCGTTATGCGTTATGCGTTATGCGTTATGCGTTATGCGTTATGCGTTATGCGTTATGCGTTATGCGTTATGCGTTATGCGTTATGCGTTATGCGTTATGCGTTATGCGTTATGCGTTATGCGTTATGCGTTATGCGTTATGCGTTATGCGTTAAGCATTATGACTTTTTCATTGAGCGTTATGCGTTATGACTTTTCCATTGAGCGTTATGCGTTATTCGTTATGGGTTATGCGTTATGCGTTATGGGTTATGCGTTATGCGTTATGCGTTATGCGTTATGCGTTATGCGTTATGCATTATGCGTTATGCGTTATCCGTTATGCGTTATGCGTTATGCGTTATGCGTTATGCGATATGCGTCATGCGTTAAGCGTTATGCGTTATGCATTATGCGTTACGCGTTACGCGTTATGCGTTATGCGTTATGTGTTATGCGTTATGCGTTATGCGTTATGTGTTATGCGTTATGCGTTAAGCATTATACGTTATGCGTTATGCGTTATGTGTTATGCGTTATGCGTTATGCGTTATGCGTTATGCGTTATGCGTTATGCGTTATGCGTTATGCGTTATGCGTTATGCGTTATGCGTTATGCGTTATGCGTTATGCGTTATGCGTTATTCGTTATGCGTTATGCGTTATGCGTTATGCGTTATGCGTTATGCGTTATGCGTTATGCGTTATGCGTTATGCGTTATGCGTTATGGGTTATGCGTTATGCGTTATGCGTTATGCGTTATGCGTTATGCGTTATGCGTTATGGGTTATGCGTTATGCGTTATGCGTTATGCGTCATGCGTTATGCGTTATGCGTTATGCGTTATGCGTTATGGGTTATGACTTTTCCATTGAGCGTTATGCGTTATTCGTTATGGGTTATGCGTTATGCGTTATGCGTTATGCGTTATGCGTTATGCGTTATGCGTTATGCGTTATGCGTTATGCGTTATGCGTTATGCATTATGCGTTATGCGTTATCCGTTATGCGTTATGCGTTATGCGTTATGCGATATGCGTCATGCGTTAAGCGTTATGCGTTATGCATTATGCGTTATCCGTTATGCGTTATGCGTTATGCGTTATGCGTAATGCGTTATGAGTAATGTGTCATGCGTTATGCGTTATGCGTCATTCGTTAAGCGTTATGCTTTATGCGTTATGCGTTATTCGTTATGCGTTATGCGTTATGCGTTATGCGTTATGCGTTATGCGTTATGCGTTATGCGATATGCGTTATGCGTTATGCGTTATGCGTTATGCGTTATGCGTTACGCGTTATGCGTTACGCGTTATGCGTTATGCGTTATGCGTTATGCGTTATGCGTTATTCGTTATGCGTTATGCGTTATGCGTTATGCGTTATGCGTTATGCGTTATGCGTTATGCGATGTGCGTTATGCGTTATGCGTTATGCGTTATGCGTTATGCGTTATGCGTTATGCGTTATGCGTTATGCGTTATGCGTTATGCGTTATGCGTTATGCGTTATGCGTTATGCGTTATGCGTTATGCGTTATGCGTTATGCGTTATGCGTTATGCGTTATGCGTTATGCGATATGCGTCATGCGTTAAGCGTTATGCGTTATGCATTATGCGTTATCCGTTATTCGTTATGGGTTATGCGTTATGCGTTATGGGTTATGCGTTATGCGTTATGCGTTACGCGTTACGCGTTACGCGTTATGCGTTATGCGTTATGCGTTATGCGTTATGCGTTATGCGTTATGCGTTATGTGTTATGCGTTATGCGTTAAGCGTTATACGTTATGCGTTATGCGTTATGTGTTATGCGTTATGCGTTAAGCGTTATACGTTATGCGTTATGCGTTATGTGTTATGCGTTATGCGTTATGTGTTATGCGTTGTGCTTTACGGGTTATGCGATATGCGTTATGCGTTATGACTTTTTCATTGAACGTTATGCGTTATGCGATATGCGTTATGCGTTATGCGTTATGCGTTATGCGTTATGCGTTATGCGTTATGCGTTATGCGTTATGCGTTATGCGTTATGCGTTATGCGTTATGCGTTATGCGTTATGCGTTATGCGTTATGCGTTATGCGTTATGCGTTATGCGTTATGCGTTATGCGTTATGCGTTATGCGTTATGCGTTATGCGTTATGCGTTATGCGTTATGCGTTATGCGTTATGCGTTATGCGTTATGCGTTATGCGTTATGCGTTATGCGTTATGCGTTATGCGTTATGCGTTATGCGTTATGCGTTATGCGTTATGCGTTATGCGTTATGCGTTATGCGTTATGCGTTATGCGTTATCCGTTATGCGTTACGCGTTATGCGTTATGCGTTATGCGTTATGCGTTATGCGTTATGCGTTATGCGTTATGCGTTATGCGTTATGCGTTATGCGTTATGCGTTATGCGTTATGCGTTATGCGTTATGCGTTATGCGTAATGCGTTATGCGTTATGCGTTATGCGTTATGCGTTATGCGTTATGCGTTATGCGTTAGGCGTTATGCGTTACGCGTTACGCGTTACGCGTTACGCGTTACGCGTTACGCGTTATGCGTTATGCGTTATGCGTTATGCGTTATGCGTTATGCGTTATGCGTTATGCGTTATGCGTTATGCGTTATGCGTTATGCGTTATGCGTTATGCGTTATGCGTTATGCGTTATGCGTTATGCGTTATGCGTTACGCGTTATGCGTTACGCGTTATGCGTTATGCGTTATGCGTTATGCGTTATGCGTTATGCGTTATTCGTTATGCGTTATGCGTTATGCGTTATGCGTTATGCGTTATGCGTTATGCGATGTGCGTTATGCGTTATGCGTTATGCGTTATGCGTCATGCGTTATGCGTTATGCGTTATGCGTTATGCGTTATGCGTTATGCGTTATGCGTTAAGCATTATGACTTTTTCATTGAGCGTTATGCGTTATTCGTTATGGGTTATGCGTTATGCGTTATGCGTTATGACTTTTCCATTGAACGTTATGCGTTATTCGTTATGGGTTATGCGTTATGCGTTATGGGTTATGCGTTATGCGTTATGCGTTATGCGTTATGCGTTATGCGTTATGCGTTATGCGTTATGCGTTATGCATTATGCGTTTTGCGTTATGCGTTATGCGTTATGCGTTATGCGTTATGCGTTATGCGTTATGCGTTATGCGTTATGCGTTTTCGTTATGCGTTATGCGTCATGCGTCATGCGTAATGCGTTATGCGTTATGCGTTATGCGTTATGCGTTATGCGTTATGCGTTATGCGTTATGCGTTATGCGTTATGCGTTATGCGTTATGCGTTATGCGTTATGGGTTATGCGTTATGCGTTATGCGTTATGCGTTATGCGTTATCCGTTATGCGTTATGCGTTATGCGTTATGCGTTATGCGTTATGCGTTATGCGTTATGCGTTATGCGTTATGCGTTATGCGTTCTGCGTTATGCGTTATGCGTTATGCGTTATGCGTTATGCGTTATGCGTTATGCGTTATGCGTTAAGCATTAATCATTATGACTTTTTCATTGAGCGTTATGCGTTATGACTTTTCCATTGAGCGTTATGCGTTATTCGTTATGGGTTATGCGTTATGCGTTATGGGTTATGCGTTATGCGTTATGCGTTATGCGTTATGCGTTATGCGTTATGCGTTATGCGTTATGCGTTATGCGTTATGCGTTATGCGTTATGCGTTATGCGTTATGCATTATGCGTTATGCGTTATCCGTTATGCGTTATGCGTTATGCGTTATGCGATATGCGTCATGCGTTAAGCGTTATGCGTTATGCATTATGCGTTATCCGTTATGCGTTATGCGTTATGCGTAATGCGTTATGAGTAATGTGTCATGCGTTATGCGTTATGCGTTATTCGTTAAGCGTTATGCTTTATGCGTTATGCGTTATTCGTTATGCGTTATGCGTTATGCGTTATGCGTTATGCGTTATGCGTTATGCGTTATGCGTTATGCGATATGCGTTATGCGTTATGCGTTATGCGTTATGCGTTATGCGTTACGCGTTATGCGTTACGCGTTATGCGTTATGCGTTATGCGTTATGCGTTATGCGTTATGCGTTATTCGTTATGCGTTATGCGTTATGCGTTATGCGTTATGCGTTATGCGATGTGCGTTATGCGTTATGCGTTATGCGTTATGCGTTATGCGTTATGCGTTATGCGTTATGCGTTATGCGTTATGCGTTATGCGTTATGCGTTATGCGTTATGCGTTATGCGTTATGCGTTATGCGTTATGCGTTATGCGTTATGCGTTATGCGTTATGCGTTATGCGTTATGCGTTATGCGTTATGCGTTATGCGTTAAGCATTATGACTTTTTCATTGAGCGTTATGCGTTATGACTTTTCCATTGAGCGTTATGCGTTATTCGTTATGGGTTATGCGTTATGCGTTATGGGTTATGCGTTATGCGTTATGCGTTATGCGTTATGCGTTATGCGTTATGCATTATGCGTTATGCGTTATCCGTTATGCGTTATGCGTTATGCGTTATGCGTTATGCGATATGCGTCATGCGTTAAGCGTTATGCGTTATGCATTATGCGTTACGCGTTACGCGTTATGCGTTATGCGTTATGTGTTATGCGTTATGCGTTATGCGTTATGTGTTATGCGTTATGCGTTAAGCATTATACGTTATGCGTTATGCGTTATGTGTTATGCGTTATGCGTTATGCGTTATGCGTTATGCGTTATGCGTTATGCGTTATGCGTTATGCGTTATGCGTTATGCGTTATGCGTTATGCGTTATGCGTTATTCGTTATGCGTTATGCGTTATGCGTTATGCGTTATGCGTTATGCGTTATGCGTTATGCGTTATGCGTTATGCGTTATGCGTTATGGGTTATGCGTTATGCGTTATGCGTTATGCGTTATGCGTTATGCGTTATGCGTTATGGGTTATGCGTTATGCGTTATGCGTTATGCGTCATGCGTTATGCGTTATGCGTTATGCGTTATGCGTTATGGGTTATGACTTTTCCATTGAGCGTTATGCGTTATTCGTTATGGGTTATGCGTTATGCGTTATGCGTTATGCGTTATGCGTTATGCGTTATGCGTTATGCGTTATGCGTTATGCGTTATGCGTTATGCATTATGCGTTATGCGTTATCCGTTATGCGTTATGCGTTATGCGTTATGCGATATGCGTCATGCGTTAAGCGTTATGCGTTATGCATTATGCGTTATCCGTTATGCGTTATGCGTTATGCGTTATGCGTAATGCGTTATGAGTAATGTGTCATGCGTTATGCGTTATGCGTCATTCGTTAAGCGTTATGCTTTATGCGTTATGCGTTATTCGTTATGCGTTATGCGTTATGCGTTATGCGTTATGCGTTATGCGTTATGCGTTATGCGATATGCGTTATGCGTTATGCGTTATGCGTTATGCGTTATGCGTTATGCGTTATGCGTTATGCGTTATGCGTTATGCGTTATGCGTTATGCGTTATGCGTTATGCGTTATGCGTTATGCGTTATGCGTTATGCGTTATGCGTTATGCGTTATGCGTTATGCGTTATGCGTTATGCGTTATGCGTTATGCGTTATGCGTTATGCGTTATGCGTTATGCGTTATGCGTTATGCGTTATGCGTTATGCGTTATGCGTTATGCGTTATGCGTTATGCGTTATGCGTTATGCGTTATGCGTTATGCGTTATGCGTTATGCGTTATGCGTTATGCGTTATGCGTTATGCGTTATGCGTTATGCGTTATGCGTTATGCGTTATGCGTTATGCGTTATGCGTTATGCGTTATGCGTTATCCGTTATGCGTTACGCGTTATGCGTTATGCGTTATGCGTTATGCGTTATGCGTTATGCGTTATGCGTTATGCGTTATGCGTTATGCGTTATGCGTTATGCGTTATGCGTTATGCGTTATGCGTTATGCGTTATGCGTAATGCGTTATGCGTTATGCGTTATGCGTTATGCGTTATGCGTTATGCGTTATGCGTTATGCGTTATGCGTTATGCGTTATGCGTTATGCGTTATGCGTTATGCGTTATGCGTTATGCGTTATGCGTTATGCGTTATGCGTTATGCGTTATCCGTTATGCGTTACGCGTTACGCGTTATGCGTTATGCGTTATGCGTTATGCGTTATGCGTTATGCGTTATGCGTTATGCGTTATGCGTTACGCGTTACGCGTTATGCGTTATGCGTTATGCGTTATGCGTTATGCGTTATGCGTTATGCGTTATGCGTTATCCGTTATGCGTTATGCGTTATGCGTTATGCGTTATGCGTTATGCGATATGCGTCATGCGTTAAGCGTTATGCGTTATGCATTATGCGTTATCCGTTATTCGTTATGGGTTATGCGTTATGCGTTATGGGTTATGCGTTATGCGTTATGCGTTATGCGTTATGCGTTATGCGTTATGCGTTATGCGTTATGTGTTATGCGTTGTGCTTTACGGGTTATGCGATATGCGTTATGCGTTATGACTTTTTCATTGAACGTTATGCGTTATGCGATATGCGTTATGCGTTATGCGTTATGCGTTATGCGTTATGCGTTATGCGTTATGCGTTATGCGTTATGCGTAATGCGTTATGCGTTATGCGTTATGCGTTATGCGTTATGCGTTATGCGTTATGCGTTATGCGTTATGCGTTATGCGTTATGCGTTATGCGTTATGCGTTATCCGTTATGCGTTACGCGTTATGCGTTATGCGTTATGCGTTATGCGTTATGCGTTATGCGTTATGCGTTATGCGTTATGCGTTACGCGTTACGCGTTATGCGTTATGCGTTATGCGTTATGCGTTATGCGTTATGCGTTATGCGTTATCCGTTATGCGTTATGCGTTATGCGTTATGCGTTATGCGATATGCGTCATGCGTTAAGCGTTATGCGTTATGCATTATGCGTTATCCGTTATTCGTTATGGGTTATGCGTTATGCGTTATGGGTTATGCGTTATGCGTTATGCGTTATGCGTTATGCGTTATGCGTTATGCGTTATGCGTTATGCGTTATGCGTTATGCGTTATGCGTTATGCGTTATGCGTTATGCGTTATGCGTTATGCGTTATGCGTTATGCGTTATGCGTTATGCGTTACGCGTTACGCGTTACGCGTTATGCGTTATGCGTTATGCGTTATGCGTTATGCGTTATGCGTTATGCGTTATGTGTTATGCGTTATGCGTTAAGCGTTATACGTTATGCGTTATGCGTTATGTGTTATGCGTTATGCGTTAAGCGTTATACGTTATGCGTTATGCGTTATGTGTTATGCGTTATGCGTTATGTGTTATGCGTTGTGCTTTACGGGTTATGCGATATGCGTTATGCGTTATGACTTTTTCATTGAACGTTATGCGTTATGCGATATGCGTTATGCGTTATGCGTTATGCGTTATGCGTTATGCGTTATGCGTTATGCGTTATGCGTTATGCGTTATGCGTTATGCGTTATGCGTTATGCGTTATGCGTTATGCGTTATGCGTTATGCGTTATGCGTTATGCGTTATGCGTTATGCGTTATGCGTTATGCGTTATCCGTTATGCGTTATGCGTTATGCGTTATGCGTTATGCGATATGCGTCATGCGTTAAGCGTTATGCGTTATGCATTATGCGTTATTCGTTATTCGTTATGGGTTATGCGTTATGCGTTATGGGTTATGCGTTATGCGTTATGCGTTATGCGTTATGCGTTATGCGTTATGCGTTATGCGTTATGCGTTATGCGTTATGCGTTATGCGTTATGCGTTATGCGTTATGCGTTACGCGTTACGCGTTACGCGTTATGCGTTATGCGTTATGCGTTATGCGTTATGCGTTATGCGTTATGCGTTATGTGTTATGCGTTATGCGTTAAGCGTTATACGTTATGCGTTATGCGTTATGTGTTATGCGTTATGCGTTAAGCGTTATACGTTATGCGTTATGCGTTATGTGTTATGCGTTATGCGTTATGTGTTATGCGTTGTGCTTTACGGGTTATGCGATATGCGTTATGCGTTATGACTTTTTCATTGAACGTTATGCGTTATGCGATATGCGTTATGCGTTATGCGTTATGCGTTATGCGTTATGCGTTATGCGTTATGCGTTATGCGTTATGCGTTATGCGTTATGCGTTATGCGTTATGCGTTATGCGTTATGCGTTATGCGTTATGCGTTATGCGTTATGCGTTATGCGTTATGCGTTATGCGTTATGCGTTATGCGTTATGCGTTATGCGTTATGCGTTATGCGTTATGCGTTATGCGTTATGCGTTATGCGTTATGCGTTATGCGTTATGCGTTATGCGTTATGCGTTATGCGTTATGCGTTATGCGTTATGCGTTATGCGTTATGCGTTATGCGTTATGCGTTATGCGTTATGCGTTATGCGTTATGCGTTATGCGTTATGCGTTATGCGTTATGCGTTATGCGTTATGCGTTATGCGTTATCCGTTATGCGTTACGCGTTACGCGTTATGCGTTATGCGTTATGCGTTATGCGTTATGCGTTATGCGTTATGCGTTATGCGTTATGCGTTATGCGTTATGCGTTATGCGTTATGCGTTATGCGTTATGCGTTATGCGTTATGCGTTATGCGTTATGCGTTATGCGTTATGCGTTATGCGTTATGCGTTATGCGTTATGCGTTATGCGTTATGCGTTATGCGTTATGCGTTACGCGTTATGCGTTATGCGTTATGCGTTATGCGTTATGCGTTATGCGTTATGCGTTATGCGTTATGCGTTATTCGTTATGCGTTATGCGTTTAGCATTATGACTTTTTCATTGAGCGTTATGCGTTATGACTTTTCCATTGAGCGTTATGCGTTATTCGTTATGGGTTATGCGTTATGCGTTATGGGTTATGCGTTATGCGTTATGCGTTATGCGGTATGCGTTATGCGTTATGAGTTATGCGTTATGCGTTATGCATTATGCGTTATGCGTTATCCGTTATGCGTTATGCGTTATGCGTTATGCGTTATGCGTTATGCGTTATGCGTTATGCGTTATGCGTTATGCGTTATGCGTTATGCGTTATGCGTTATGCGTTATGCGTTATGCGTTATGCGTTATGCGTTATGCGTTATGCGTTATGCGTTATGCGTTATGCGTTATGCGTTATGCGTTATGCGTTATGCGTTATGCGTTACGCGTTATGCGTTATGCGTTATGCGTTATGCGTTATGCGTTATGCGTTATGCGTTATGCGTTATGCGTTATGCGTTATTCGTTATGCGTTATGCGTTTAGCATTATGACTTTTTCATTGAGCGTTATGCGTTATGACTTTTCCATTGAGCGTTATGCGTTATTCGTTATGGGTTATGCGTTATGCGTTATGGGTTATGCGTTATGCGTTATGCGTTATGCGGTATGCGTTATGCGTTATGAGTTATGCGTTATGCGTTATGCATTATGCGTTATGCGTTATCCGTTATGCGTTATGCGTTATGCGTTATGCAATATGCGTCATGCGTTAAGCGTTATGCGTTATGCATTATGCGTTATCCGTTATGCGTTATGCGTTATGCGTAATGCGTTATGAGTAATGTGTCATGCGTTATGCGTTATGCGTTATTCGTTAAGCGTTATGCTTTATGCGTTATGCGTTATGCGTTATGCGTTATGCGTTATGCGTTATGCGTTATGCGTTATGCGTTATGCGTTATGCGTTATGCGTCATGCGTCATGCGTAATGCGTTATGCGTTATGCGTTATGCGTTATGCGTTATGCGTTATGCGTTATGCGTTATGCGTCATGCGTCATGCGTAATGCGTTATGCGTTATGCGTTATGCGTTATGCGTTATGCGTTATGCGTTATGCGTTATGCGTTATGCGTTATGCGTTATGCGTTATGCGTTATGCGTTATGCGTTATCCGTTATGCGTTACGCGTTATGCGTTATGCGTTATGCGTTATGCGTTATGCGTTATGCGTTATGCGTTATGCGTTATGCGTTATGCGTTATGCGTTATGCGTTATGCGTTATGCGTTATGCGTTATGCGTTATGCGTTATGCGTTATGCGTTATGCGTTATGCGTTATGACTTTTTCATTGAGCGTTATGCGTTATGCGTAATGCGTTATGCATTATGCGTTATGCGTTATGCGTAATGCTTTATGAGTAATGTGTCATGCGTTATGCGTTATGGACTATGCTTTATGCGTTATGCGTTATGGGTTATCCGTTATGCGTCATGCGTTATCCGTTAAGCGTTATGCGTTATGCGTTATCCGTTATGGGTTATCCGTTATGCGTTACGCGTTATGCGTTATGCGTTATGCGTTATGCGTTATGCGTTATGCGTCATGCGTCATGCGTTATGCGTTATGCGTTATGCGTTATGCGTTATGCGTTATGCGTTATGCGTTATGCGTTATGCGTTATGCGTTATGCGTTATGCGTTATGCGTTATGCGTTATGCGTTATGCGTTATGCGTTATGCGTTATGCGTAATGCGTTATGCGTTATGCGTTATTCGTTATGCGTTATGCGTTATGCGTTATGCGTTATGCGTTATGCGTTATGCGTTATGCGTTATGCGTTATGCGTTATGCGTTATGGGTTATGCGTTATGCGTTATGCGTTATGCGTTATGCGTTATGCGTTATGCGTTATGCGTTATGCGTTATGGGTTATGCGTTATGCGTTATGCGTTATGCGTCATGCGTTATGCGTTATGCGTTATGCGTTATGCGTTATGGGTTATGACTTTTCCATTGAGCGTTATGCGTTATTCGTTATGGGTTATGCGTTATGCGTTATGCGTTATGCGTTATGCGTTATGCGTTATGCGTTATGCGTTATGCGTTATGCGTTATGCGTTATGCGTTATGCGTTATGCGTTATGCGTTATGCGTTATGCGTTATGCGTTATGCGTTATCCGTTATGCGTTATGCGTTATGCGTTATGCGATATGCGTCATGCGTTAAGCGTTATGCGTTATGCATTATGCGTTATCCGTTATGCGTTATGCGTTATGCGTTATGCGTAATGCGTTATGAGTAATGTGTCATGCGTTATGCGTTATGCGTTATTCGTTAAGCGTTATGCTTTATGCGTTATGCGTTATTCGTTATGCGTTATGCGTTATGCGTTATGCGTTATGCGTTATGCGTTATGCGATATGCGTTATGCGTTATGCGTTATGCGTTATGCGTTATGCGTTATGCGTTACGCGTTATGCGTTACGCGTTATGCGTTATGCGTTATGCGTTATGCGTTATGCGTTATTCGTTATGCGTTATGCGTTATGCGTTATGCGTTATGCGTTATGCGTTATGCGTTATGCGTTATGCGATGTGCGTTATGCGTTATGCGTTATGCGTTATGCGTTATGCGTTATGCGTTATGCGTTATGCGTTATGCGTTATGCGTTATGCGTTATGCGTTATGCGTTATGCGTTATGCGTTATGCGTTATGCGTTATGCGTTATGCGTTATGCGTTATGCGTTATGCGTTATGCGTTATGCGTTATGCGTTATGCGTTATGCGTTATGCGTTATGCGTTATGCGTTATGCGTTATGCGTTATGCGTTATGCGTTATGCGTTATGCGTTATGCGTTATGCGTTATGCGTTAAGCATTATGACTTTTTCATTGAGCGTTATGCGTTATGACTTTTCCATTGAGCGTTATGAGTAATGTGTCATGCGTTATGCGTTATGCGTTATGCGTTATGCGTTATGCGTTATGCGTTATGCGTTATGCGTTATGCGTTATGCGTTATGCGTTATGCGTTATGCGTTATGCGTTATGCGTTATGCGTTACGCGTTACGCGTTATGCGTTATG
Organism: Lasioglossum baleicum; assembly: GCF_051020765.1. Lineage (NCBI taxonomy): Eukaryota > Metazoa > Arthropoda > Insecta > Hymenoptera > Halictidae > Lasioglossum > Lasioglossum baleicum. Next base: position 21,586 of record NW_027469347.1, read on the forward strand.
CGTTATGCGTTATGCGTTATGCGTTATGCGTTATGCGTTATGCGTTACGCGTTACGCGTTATGCGTTATGCGTTATGCGTTATGCGTTATGCGTTATGCGTTATGCGTTATGCGTTATGCGTTATGCGTTATGCGTTATGCGTTATGCGTTATGCGTTATGCGTTATGCGTTATGCGTTATGCGTTATGCGTTATGCGTTATGCGTTATGCGTTATGCGTTATGCGTTATGCGTTATGCGTTATGCGTTATGCGTTATGCGTTATGCGTTATGCGTTATGCGTTATGCGTTATGCGTTATGCGTTATTCGTTAAGCGTTATGCGTTATGCGATATGCGTTATGCGTTATGCGTTCTGCGTTATTCGTTAAGCGTTATGCGTTATGCGATATGCGTCATTCGTTATGCGTTATGCGTTATGCGTTATGCGTTATGCGTTATGCGTTATGCGTTATGCGTTATGCGTTATGCGTTATGCGTTATGCGTTATGCGTTATGCGTTATGCGTTATGCGTTATGCGTTATGCGTTATGCGTTATGCGTTATGCGTTATGCGTTATGCGTTATGCGTTATGCGTTATGCGTTATGCGTTATGCGTTATGTGTTATGCGTTATGCGTTAAGCGTTATACGTTATGCGATATGCGTTATGTGTTATGCGTTATGCGTTATGTGTTATGCGTTGTGCTTTACGGGTTATGCGATATGCGTTATGCGTTATGACTTTTTCATTGAACGTTATGCGTTATGCGATATGCGTTACGCGTTATGCGTTATGCGTTATGCGTTATTCGTTATGCGTTATGCGTTATGCGTTATGCGTTATGCGATATGCGTTATGCGTTATGCGTTATGCGTTATGCGTTATGCGTTATGCGTTACGCGTTATGCGTTACGCGTTATGCGTTACGCGTTATGCGTTATGCGTTATGCGTTATGCGTTATGCGTTATGCGTTATGCGTTATGCGTTATTCGTTATGCGTTATGCGTTATGCGTTATGCGTTATGCGTTATGCGATGTGCGTTATGCGTTATGCGTTATGCGTTATGCGTTATGCGTTATGCGTTATGCGTTATGCGTTATGCGTTATGCGTTATGCGTTATGCGTTATGCGTTACGCGTTACGCGTTACGCGTTATGCGTTATGCGTTATGCGTTATGCGTTATGCGTTATGCGTTATGCGTTATGTGTTATGCGTTATGCGTTAAGCGTTATACGTTATGCGTTATGCGTTATGTGTTATGCGTTATGCGTTAAGCGTTATACGTTATGCGTTATGCGTTATGTGTTATGCGTTATGCGTTATGTGTTATGCGTTGTGCTTTACGGGTTATGCGATATGCGTTATGCGTTATGACTTTTTCATTGAACGTTATGCGTTATGCGATATGCGTTATGCGTTATGCGTTATGCGTTATGCGTTATGCGTTATGCGTTATGCGTTATGCGTTATGCGTTATGCGTTATGCGTTATGCGTTATGCGTTATGCGTTATGCGTTATGCGTTATGCGTTATGCGTTATGCGTTATGCGTTATGCGTTATGCGTTATGCGTTATGCGTTATGCGTTATGCGTTATGCGTTATGCGTTATGCGTTATGCGTTATGCGTTATGCGTTATGCGTTATGCGTTATGCGTTATGCGTTATGCGTTATGCGTTATGCGTTATGCGTTATGCGTTATGCGTTATGCGTTATGCGTTATGCGTTATGCGTTATGCGTTATGCGTTATGCGTTATGCGTTATGCGTTATGCGTTATGCGTTATCCGTTATGCGTTACGCGTTACGCGTTATGCGTTATGCGTTATGCGTTATGCGTTATGCGTTATGCGTTATGCGTTATGCGTTATGCGTTATGCGTTATGCGTTATGCGTTATGCGTTATGCGTTATGCGTAATGCGTTATGCGTTATGCGTTATGCGTTATGCGTTATGCGTTATGCGTTATGCGTTATGCGTTATGCGTTATGCGTTATGCGTTATGCGTTATGCGTTATGCGTTATGCGTTATGCGTTATGCGTTATGCGTTATGCGTTATGCGTTATCCGTTATGCGTTACGCGTTATGCGTTATGCGTTATGCGTTATGCGTTATGCGTTATGCGTTATGCGTTATGCGTTATGCGTTATGCGTTACGCGTTACGCGTTATGCGTTATGCGTTATGCGTTATGCGTTATGCGTTATGCGTTATGCGTTATCCGTTATGCGTTATGCGTTATGCGTTATGCGTTATGCGATATGCGTCATGCGTTAAGCGTTATGCGTTATGCGTTATGCGTTATCCGTTATTCGTTATGGGTTATGCGTTATGCGTTATGGGTTATGCGTTATGCGTTATGCGTTATGCGTTATGCGTTATGCGTTATGCGTTATGCGTTATGCGTTATGTGTTATGCGTTGTGCTTTACGGGTTATGCGATATGCGTTATGCGTTATGACTTTTTCATTGAACGTTATGCGTTATGCGATATGCGTTATGCGTTATGCGTTATGCGTTATGCGTTATGCGTTATGCGTTATGCGTTATGCGTAATGCGTTATGCGTTATGCGTTATGCGTTATGCGTTATGCGTTATGCGTTATGCGTTATGCGTTATGCGTTATGCGTTATGCGTTATGCGTTATGCGTTATGCGTTATGCGTTATGCGTTATGCGTTATGCGTTATGCGTTATGCGTTATGCGTTATGCGTTATCCGTTATGCGTTACGCGTTATGCGTTATGCGTTATGCGTTATGCGTTATGCGTTATGCGTTATGCGTTATGCGTTATGCGTTATGCGTTACGCGTTACGCGTTATGCGTTATGCGTTATGCGTTATGCGTTATGCGTTATGCGTTATGCGTTATCCGTTATGCGTTATGCGTTATGCGTTATGCGTTATGCGTTATGCGATATGCGTCATGCGTTAAGCGTTATGCGTTATGCATTATGCGTTATCCGTTATTCGTTATGGGTTATGCGTTATGCGTTATGGGTTATGCGTTATGCGTTATGCGTTATGCGTTATGCGTTATGCGTTATGCGTTATGCGTTATGCGTTATGCGTTATGCGTTATGCGTTATGCGTTATGCGTTATGCGTTATGCGTTATGCGTTATGCGTTACGCGTTACGCGTTATGCGTTATGCGTTATGCGTTATGCGTTATGCGTTATGCGTTATGCGTTATGCGTTATGTGTTATGCGTTATGCGTTAAGCGTTATACGTTATGCGTTATGCGTTATGTGTTATGCGTTATGCGTTAAGCGTTATACGTTATGCGTTATGCGTTATGTGTTATGCGCTATGCGTTATGTGTTATGCGTTGTGCTTTACGGGTTATGCGATATGCGTTATGCGTTATGACTTTTTCATTGAACGTTATGCGTTATGCGATATGCGTTATGCGTTATGCGTTATGCGTTATGCGTTATGCGTTATGCGTTATGCGTTATGCGTTATGCGTTATGCGTTATGCGTTATGCGTTATGCGTTATGCGTTATGCGTTATGCGTTATGCGTTATGCGTTATGCGTTATGCGTTATGCGTTATGCGTTATGCGTTATGCGTTATGCGTTATGCGTTATGCGTTATGCGTTATGCGTTATGCGTTATGCGTTATGCGTTATGCGTTATGCGTTATGCGTTATGCGTTATGCGTTATGCGTTATGCGTTATGCGTTATGCGTTATGCGTTATGCGTTATGCGTTATGCGTTATCCGTTATGCGTTACGCGTTACGCGTTATGCGTTATGCGTTATGCGTTATGCGTTATGCGTTATGCGTTATGCGTTATGCGTTATGCGTTATGCGTTATGCGTTATGCGTTATGCGTTATGCGTTATGCGTAATGCGTTATGCGTTATGCGTTATGCGTTATGCGTTATGCGTTATGCGTTATGCGTTATGCGTTATGCGTTATGCGTTATGCGTTATGCGTTATGCGTTATGCGTTATGCGTTATGCGTTATGCGTTATGCGTTATGCGTTATGCGTTATGCGTTATCCGTTATGCGTTACGCGTTATGCGTTATGCGTTATGCGTTATGCGTTATGCGTTATGCGTTATGCGTTATGCGTTATGCGTTATGCGTTACGCGTTACGCGTTATGCGTTATGCGTTATGCGTTATGCGTTATGCGTTGTGCGTTATGCGTTATCCGTTATGCGTTATGCGTTATGCGTTATGCGTTATGCGATATGCGTCATGCGTTAAGCGTTATGCGTTATGCGTTATGCGTTATCCGTTATTCGTTATGGGTTATGCGTTATGCGTTATGGGTTATGCGTTATGCGTTATGCGTTATGCGTTATGCGTTATGCGTTATGCGTTATGCGTTATGCGTTATGCGTTATGTGTTATGCGTTGTGCTTTACGGGTTATGCGATATGCGTTATGCGTTATGACTTTTTCATTGAACGTTATGCGTTATGCGATATGCGTTATGCGTTATGCGTTATGCGTTATGCGTTATGCGTTATGCGTTATGCGTTATGCGTAATGCGTTATGCGTTATGCGTTATGCGTTATGCGTTATGCGTTATGCGTTATGCGTTATGCGTTATGCGTTATGCGTTATGCGTTATGCGTTATGCGTTATGCGTTATGCGTTATGCGTTATGCGTTATGCGTTATGCGTTATGCGTTATGCGTTATGCGTTATGCGTTATCCGTTATGCGTTACGCGTTATGCGTTATGACTTATGCGTTATGCGTTATGCGTTATGCGTTATGCGTTATGCGTTATGCGTTACGCGTTACGCGTTATGCGTTATGCGTTATGCGTTATGCGTTATGCGTTATGCGTTATGCGTTATCCGTTATGCGTTATGCGTTATGCGTTATGCGTTATGCGTTATGCGATATGCGTCATGCGTTAAGCGTTATGCGTTATGCATTATGCGTTATCCGTTATTCGTTATGGGTTATGCGTTATGCGTTATGGGTTATGCGTTATGCGTTATGCGTTATGCGTTATGCGTTATGCGTTATGCGTTATGCGTTATGCGTTATGCGTTATGCGTTATGCGTTATGCGTTATGCGTTATGCGTTATGCGTTATGCGTTATGCGTTATGCGTTACGCGTTACGCGTTATGCGTTATGCGTTATGCGTTATGCGTTATGCGTTATGCGTTATGCGTTATGTGTTATGCGTTATGCGTTAAGCGTTATACGTTATGCGTTATGCGTTATGTGTTATGCGTTATGCGTTAAGCGTTATACGTTATGCGTTATGCGTTATGTGTTATGCGTTATGCGTTATGTGTTATGCGTTGTGCTTTACGGGTTATGCGATATGCGTTATGCGTTATGACTTTTTCATTGAACGTTATGCGTTATGCGATATGCGTTATGCGTTATGCGTTATGCGTTATGCGTTATGCGTTATGCGTTATGCGTTATGCGTTATGCGTTATGCGTTATGCGTTATGCGTTATGCGTTATGCGTTATGCGTTATGCGTTATGCGTTATGCGTTATGCGTTATGCGTTATCCGTTATGCGTTATGCGTTATGCGTTATGCGTTATGCGATATGCGTCATGCGTTAAGCGTTATGCGTTATGCATTATGCGTTATCCGTTATTCGTTATGGGTTATGCGTTATGCGTTATGGGTTATGCGTTATGCGTTATGCGTTATGCGTTATGCGTTATGCGTTATGCGTTATGCGTTATGCGTTATGCGTTATGCGTTATGCGTTATGCGTTATGCGTTATGCGTTATGCGTTATGCGTTACGCGTTACGCGTTACGCGTTATGCGTTATGCGTTATGCGTTATGCGTTATGCGTTATGCGTTATGCGTTATGTGTTATGCGTTATGCGTTAAGCGTTATACGTTATGCGTTATGCGTTATGTGTTATGCGTTATGCGTTAAGCGTTATACGTTATGCGTTATGCGTTATGTGTTATGCGTTATGCGTTATGTGTTATGCGTTGTGCTTTACGGGTTATGCGATATGCGTTATGCGTTATGACTTTTTCATTGAACGTTATGCGTTATGCGATATGCGTTATGCGTTATGCGTTATGCGTTATGCGTTATGCGTTATGCGTTATGCGTTATGCGTTATGCGTTATGCGTTATGCGTTATGCGTTATGCGTTATGCGTTATGCGTTATGCGTTATGCGTTATGCGTTATGCGTTATGCGTTATGCGTTATGCGTTATGCGTTATGCGTTATGCGTTATGCGTTATGCGTTATGCGTTATGCGTTATGCGTTATGCGTTATGCGTTATGCGTTATGCGTTATGCGTTATGCGTTATGCGTTATGCGTTATGCGTTATGCGTTATGCGTTATGCGTTATGCGTTATGCGTTATGCGTTATGCGTTATGCGTTATGCGTTATGCGTTATGCGTTATGCGTTATGCGTTATGCGTTATCCGTTATGCGTTACGCGTTATGCGTTATGCGTTATGCGTTATGCGTTATGCGTTATGCGTTATGCGTTATGCGTTATGCGTTATGCGTTATGCGTTATGCGTTATGCGTTATGCGTTATGCGTTATGCGTTATGCGTTATGCGTTATGCGTTATGCGTTATGCGTTATGCGTTATGCGTTATGCGTTATGCGTTATGCGTTATGCGTTATGCGTTACGCGTTATGCGTTATGCGTTATGCGTTATGCGTTATGCGTTATGCGTTATGCGTTATGCGTTATTCGTTATGCGTTATGCGTTTAGCATTATGACTTTTTCATTGAGCGTTATGCGTTATGACTTTTCCATTGAGCGTTATGCGTTATTCGTTATGGGTTATGCGTTATGCGTTATGGGTTATGCGTTATGCGTTATGCGTTATGCGGTATGCGTTATGCGTTATGAGTTATGCGTTATGCGTTATGCATTATGCGTTATGCGTTATCCGTTATGCGTTATGCGTTATGCGTTATGCAATATGCGTCATGCGTTAAGCGTTATGCGTTATGCATTATGCGTTATCCGTTATGCGTTATGCGTTATGCGTAATGCGTTATGAGTAATGTGTCATGCGTTATGCGTTATGCGTTATTCGTTAAGCGTTATGCTTTATGCGTTATGCGTTATGCGTTATGCGTTATGCGTTATGCGTTATGCGTTATGCGTTATGCGTTATGCGTTATGCGTTATGCGTCATGCGTCATGCGTAATGCGTTATGCGTTATGCGTTATGCGTTATGCGTTATGCGTTATGCGTTATGCGTTATGCGTTATGCGTTATGCGTTATGCGTTATGCGTTATGCGTTATGCGTTATGCGTTATGCGTTATCCGTTATGCGTTACGCGTTATGCGTTATGCGTTATGCGTTATGCGTTATGCGTTATGCGTTATGCGTTATGCGTTATGCGTTATGCGTTATGCGTTATGCGTTACGCGTTATGCGTTATGCGTTATGCGTTATGCGTTATGCGTTATGCGTCATGCGTCATGCGTTATGCGTTATGCGTTATGCGTTATGCGTTATGCGTTATGCGTTATGCGTTATGCGTTATGCGTTATGCGTTATGCGTTATGCGTTATGCGTTATGCGTTATGCGTTATGCGTAATGCGTTATGCGTTATGCGTTATTCGTTATGCGTTATGCGTTATGCGTTATGCGTTATGCGTTATGCGTTATGCGTTATGCGTTATGCGTTATGCGTTATGCGTTATGGGTTATGCGTTATGCGTTATGCGTTATGCGTTATGCGTTATGCGTTATGCGTTATGGGTTATGCGTTATGCGTTATGCGTTATGCGTCATGCGTTATGCGTTATGCGTTATGCGTTATGCGTTATGGGTTATGACTTTTCACTTTTCCATTGAGCGTTATGCGTTATTCGTTATGGGTTATGCGTTATGCGTTATGCGTTATGCGTTATGCGTTATGCGTTATGGGTTATGCGTTATGCGTTATGCGTTATGCGTTATGCGTTATGCATTATGCGTTATGCGTTATCCGTTATGCGTTATGCGTTATGCGTTATGCGATATGCGTCATGCGTTAAGCGTTATGCGTTATGCATTATGCGTTATCCGTTATGCGTTATGCGTTATGCGTTATGCGTAATGCGTTATGAGTAATGTGTCATGCGTTATGCGTTATGCGTTATTCGTTAAGCGTTATGCTTTATGCGTTATGCGTTATTCGTTATGCGTTATGCGTTATGCGTTATGCGTTATGCGTTATGCGTTATGCGATATGCGTTATGCGTTATGCGTTATGCGTTATGCGTTATGCGTTACGCGTTATGCGTTACGCGTTATGCGTTATGCGTTATGCGTTATGCGTTATGCGTTATTCGTTATGCGTTATGCGTTATGCGTTATGCGTTATGCGTTATGCGTTATGCGTTATGCGATGTGCGTTATGCGTTATGCGTTATGCGTTATGCGTTATGCGTTATGCGTTATGCGTTATGCGTTATGCGTTATGCGTTATGCGTTATGCGTTATGCGTTATGCGTTATGCGTTATGCGTTATGCGTTATGCGTTATGCGTTATGCGTTATGCGTTATGCGTTATGCGTTATGCGTTATGCGTTATGCGTTATGCGTTATGCGTTATGCGTTATGCGTTATGCGTTATGCGTTATGCGTTATGCGTTATGCGTTATGCGTTATGCGTTATGCGTTATGCGTTATGCGTTATGCGTTATGCGTTATGCGTTATGCGTTATGCGTTATGCGTTATGCGTTATGCGTTATGCGTTATGCGTTACGCGTTACGCGTTATGCGTTATGCGTTATGCGTTATGCGTTATGCGTTATGCGTTATGCGTTATGCGTTATGCGTTATGCGTTACGCGTTACGCGTTATGCGTTATGCGTTATGCGTTATGCGTTATGCGTTATGCGTTATGCGTTATGCGTTATGCGTTATGCGTTATGCGTTATGCGTTATGCGTTATGCGTTATGCGTTATGCGTTATGCGTTATGCGTTATGCGTTATGCGTTATGCGTTATGCGTTATGCGTTATGCGTTATGCGTTATGCGTTATGCGTTATGCGTTATGCGTTATGCGTTATGCGTTATGCGTTATGCGTTATGCGTTATCCGTTATGCGTTATGCGTTATGCGTTATGCGTTCTGCGTTATTCGTTAAGCGTTATGCGTTATGCGATATGCGTTATGCGTTATGCGTTCTGCGTTATTCGTTAAGCGTTATGCGTTATGCGATATGCGTCATTCGTTATGCGTTATGCGTTATGCGTTATGCGTTATGCGTTATGCGTTATGCGTTATGCGTTATGCGTTATGCGTTATGCGTTATGCGTTATGCGTTATGCGTTATGCGTTATGCGTTATGCGTTATGCGTTATGCGTTATGCGTTATGCGTTATGTGTTATGCGTTATGCGTTAAGCGTTATACGTTATGCGATATGCGTTATGTGTTATGCGTTATGCGTTATGTGTTATGCGTTGTGCTTTACGGGTTATGCGATATGCGTTATGCGTTATGACTTTTTCATTGAACGTTATGCGTTATGCGATATGCGTTACGCGTTATGCGTTATGCGTTATGCGTTATTCGTTATGCGTTATGCGTTATGTGTTATGCGTTATGCGTTAAGCGTTATACGTTATGCGTTACGCGTTATGCGTTACGCGTTATGCGTTATGCGTTATGCGTTATGCGTTATGCGTTATGCGTTATGCGTTATGCGTTATTCGTTATGCGTTATGCGTTATGCGTTATGCGTTATGCGTTATGCGATGTGCGTTATGCGTTATGCGTTATGCGTTATGCGTTATGCGTTATGCGTTATGCGTTATGCGTTATGCGTTATGCGTTATGCGTTATGCGTTATGCGTTAAGCATTATGACTTTTTCATTAAGCGTTATGCGTTATGACTTTTCCATTGAGCGTTATGCGTTATTCGTTATGGGTTATGCGTTATGCGTTATGGGTTATGCGTTATGCGTTATGCGTTATGCGTTATGCATTATGCGTTATGCGTTATCCGTTATGCGTTATGCGTTATGCGTTATGCGATATGCGTCATGCGTTATGCGTTATGCGTTATGCGTTATGCGTTATGCGTTATGCGTTATGCGTTATGCGTTATGCGTTATGCGTTATGCGTTATGCGTTATGCGTTATGCGTTATGCGTTATGCGTTATGCGTTATGCGTTATGCGTTATGACTTTTTCATTGAGCGTTATGCGTTATGCGTAATGCGTTATGCATTATGCGTTATGCGTTATGCGTAATGCGTTATGAGTAATGTGCCATGCGTTATGCGTTATGGACTATGCTTTATGCGTTATGCGTTATGGGTTATCCGTTATGCGTCATGCGTTATCCGTTATGCGTTATGCGTTATGCGTTATCCGTTATGGGTTATCCGTTATGCGTTACGCGTTATGCGTTATGCGTTATGCGTTATGCGTTATGCGTTATGCGTCATGCGTTACGCGTTATGCGTTATGCGTTATGCGTTATGCGTTATGCGTTATGCGTCATGCGTCATGCGTTATGCGTTATGCGTTATGCGTTATGCGTTATGCGTTATGCGTTATGCGTTATGCGTTATGCGTTATGCGTTATGCGTTATGCGTTATGCGTTATGCGTTATGCGTTATGCGTTATGCGTTATGCGTTATGCGTTATGCGTTATGCGTTATGCGTTATGCGTTATGCGTTATGCGTTATGCGTCATGCGTCATGCGTAATGCGTTATGCGTTATGCGTTATGCGTTATGCGTTATGCGTTATGCGTTATGCGATATGCGTTATGCGTTATGCGTTATGCGTTATGCGTTATGCGTTATGCGTTATGCGTTATGCGTTATGCGTTATGCGTTATGCGTTATGCGTTATGCGTTATGCGTTATGCGTTATGCGTTATGCGTTATGCGTTATGCGTTATGCGTTATGCGTTATGCGTTATGCGTTATGCGTTATGCGTTATGCGTTATGCGTTATGCGTTATGCGTTATGCGTTATGCGTTATGCGTTATGCGTTATGCGTTATGCGTTATGCGTTATGCGTTATGCGTTATGCGTTATGCGTTATGCGTTATGCGTTATGCGTTATGCGTTATGCGTTATGCGTTATGCGTTATGCGTTATGCGTTATGCGTTATGCGTTATGCGTTATGCGTTATGCGTTATGCGTTATGCGTTATGCGTTATGCGTTATGCGTTATGCGTTATGCGTTATGCGTTATGCGTTATGCGTTATGCGTTATGCGTTATGCGTTATGCGTTATGCGTTATGCGTTATGCGTTATGCGTTATGCGTTATGCGTTATGCGTTATGCGTTATGCGTTATGCGTTATGCGTTATGCGTTATGCGTTATGCGTTATGCGTTATGCGTTATGCGTTATGCGTTATGCGTTATGCGTTATGCGTTATGCGTTATGCGTTATGCGTTATGCGTTATGCGTTATGCGTTATGCGTTATGCGTTATGACTTTTTCATTGAGCGTTATGCGTTATGCGTAATGCGTTATGCATTATGCGTTATGCGTTATGCGTAATGCGTTATGAGTAATGTGCCATGCGTTATGCGTTATGGACTATGCTTTATGCGTTATGCGTTATGGGTTATCCGTTATGCGTCATGCGTTATCCGTTATGCGTTATGCGTTATGCGTTATCCGTTATGGGTTATCCGTTATGCGTTACGCGTTATGCGTTATGCGTTATGCGTTACGCGTTATGCGTTATGCGTTATGCGTTATGCGTTATGCGTTATGCGTCATGCGTTACGCGTTATGCGTTATGCGTTATGCGTTATGCGTTATGCGTTATGCGTCATGCGTCATGCGTTATGCGTTATGCGTTATGCGTTATGCGTTATGCGTTATTCGTTATGCGTTATGCGTTATGCGTAATGCGTTATGAGTAATGTGTCATGCGTTATGCGTTATGCGTCATTCGTTAAGCGTTATGCTTTATGCGTTATGCGTTATGCGTTATGCGTTACGCGTTATGCGTTACGCGTTATGCGTTATGCGTTATGCGTTATGCGTTATGCGTTATTCGTTATGCGTTATGCGTTATGCGTTATGCGTTATGCGTTATGCGATGTGCGTTATGCGTTATGCGTTATGCGTTATGCGTTATGCGTTATGCGTTATGCGTTATGCGTTATGCGTTATGCGTTATGCGTTATGCGTTATGCGTTATGCGTTATGCGTTATGCGTTATGCGTTATGCGTTAAGCATTATGACTTTTTCATTGAGCGTTATGCGTTATGACTTTTCCATTGAGCGTTATGCGTTATTCGTTATGGGTTATGCGTTATGCGTTATGGGTTATGCGTTATGCGTTATGCGTTATGCGTTATGCGTTATGCGTTATGCGTTATGCGTTATGCGTTATGCATTATGCGTTATGCGTTATCCGTTATGCGTTTTGCGTTATGCGTTATGCGATATGCGTCATGTGTTAAGCGTTATGCGTTATCCGTTATGCGTTATGCGTTATGCGTAATGCGTTATGAGTAATGTGTCATGCGTTATGCGTTATGCGTTATTCGTTAAGCGTTATGCTTTATGCGTTATGCGTTATGCGTTATGCGTTATGCGTTATGCGTTATGCGTTATGCGTTATGCGTTATGCGTTATGCGTCATGCGTCATGCGTAATGCGTTATGCGTTATGCGTTATGCGTTATGCGTTATGCGTTATGCGATATGCGTTATGCGTTATGCGTTATGCGTTATGCGTTATGCGTTATGCGTTATGCGTTATGCGTTATGCGTTATGCGTTATGCGTTATGCGTTATGCGTTATGCGTTATGCGTTATGCGTTATGCGTTATGCGTTATGGGTTATGCGTTATGCGTTATGCGTTATGCGTTATGCGTTATGCGTTATGCGTTATGAGTTATGCGTTATGCGTTATGCGTTATGCGTTATGCGTTATGCGTTATGCGTTATGCGTTATGCATTATGCGTTATGCGTTATCCGTTATGCGTTATGCGTTATGCGTTATGCGATATGCGTCATGCGTTAAGCGTTATGCGTTATGCATTATGCGTTATTCGTTATGCGTTATGCGTTATGCGTAATGCGTTATGAGTAATGTGTCATGCGTTATGCGTTATGCGTCATTCGTTAAGCGTTATGCTTTATGCGTTATGCGTTATTCGTTATGCGTTATGCGTTATGCGTTATGCGTTATGCGTTATGCGTTATGCGATATGCGTTATGCGTTATGCGTTATGCGTTATGCGTTATGCGTTACGCGTTACGCGTTATGCGTTATGCGTTATGCGATGTGCGTTATGCGTTATGCGTTATGCGTTATGCGTTATGCGTTATGCGTTATGCGATATGCGTTATGCGATGTGCGTTATGCTTTATGCGTTATGCGTTATTCGTTATGCGTTATGCGTTATGCGTTATGCGTTATGCGTTATGCGTTATGCGATATGCGTTATGCGTTATGCGTTATGCGTTATGCGTTATGCGTTATGCGTTACGCGTTATGCGTTATGCGTTATGCGATGTGCGTTATGCGTTATGCGTTATGCGTTATGCGTTATGCGTTATGCGTTATGCGTTATGCGTTATGCGTTATGCGTTATGCGATATGCGTTATGCGTTATGCGTTATGCGTTATGCGTTATGCGTTACGCGTTATGCGTTATGCGTTATGCGATGTGCGTTATGCTTTATGCGTTATGCGTTATTCGTTATGCGTTATGCGTTATGCGTTATGCGTTATGCGTTATGCGTTATGCGTTATGCGATATGCGTTATGCGTTATGCGTTATGCGTTATGCGTTATGCGTTACGCGTTATGCGTTACGCGTTATGCGTTATGCGTTATGCGTTATGCGTTATGCGTTATTCGTTATGCGTTATGCGTTATGCGTTATGCGTTATGCGTTATGCGTTATGCGATGTGCGTTATGCGTTATGCGTTATGCGTTATGCGTTATGCGTTATGCGTTATGCGTTATGCGTTATTCGTTATGCGTTATGCGTTATGCGTTATGCGTTATGCGTTATGCGATGTGCGTTATGCGTTATGCGTTATGCGTTATGCGTTATGCGTTATGCGTTATGCGTTATGCGTTATGCGTTATGCGTTATGCGTTATGCGTTATGCGTTAAGCATTATGACTTTTTCATTGAGCGTTATGCGTTATGACTTTTCCATTGAGCGTTATGCGTTATTCGTTATGGGTTATGCGTTATGCGTTATGGGTTATGCGTTATGCGTTATGCGTTATGCGTTATGCGTTATGCGTTATGCGTTATGCGTTATGCGTTATGCGTTATGCGTTATGCGTTATGCGTTATGCGTTATGCGTTATGCGTTATGCGTTATGCGTTATGCGTTATGCGTTATGCGTTATGCGTTATGCGTTATGCGTTATGCGTTATGCGTTATGCGTTATGCGTTATGCGTTATGCGTTATGCGTTATGCGTTATGCGTTATGCGTTATGCGTTATGCGTTATGCGTTATGCGTTATGCGTTATGCGTTATGCGTTATGCGATATGCGTCATGCGTTAAGCGTTATGCGTTATGCATTATGCGTTATCCGTTATGCGTTATGCGTTATGCGTAATGCGTTATGAGTAATGTGTCATGCGTTATGCGTTATGCGTTATGCGTTATGCGTTATGCGTTATGCGTTATGCGTTATGCGTTATGCGTTATGCGTTATGCGTTATACGTTATGCGTTATGCGTTATGCGTTATGCGTTATGCGTTATGCGTTACGCGTTACGCGTTACGCGTTATGCGTTATGCGGTGTGCGTTATGCGTTATGCGTTATGCGTTATGCGTTATGCGTTATGCGTTATGCGTTATGCGTTATGCGTTATGCGTTATGCGTTATGCGTTATGCGTTATGCGTTACGCGTTATGCGTTACGCGTTATGCGTTATGCGTTATGCGTTATGCGTTATGCGTTATTCGTTATGCGTTATTCGTTATGCGTTATGCGTTATGCGTTATGCGTTATGCGTTATGCGATGTGCGTTATGCGTTATGCGTTATGCGTTATGCGTTATGCGTTATGCGTTATGCGTTATGCGTTATGCGTTATGCGTTATGCGTTATGCGTTAAGCATTATGACTTTTTCATTGAGCGTTATGCGTTATGACTTTTCCATTGAGCGTTATGCGTTATTCGTTATGGGTTATGCGTTATGCGTTATGGGTTATGCGTTATGCGTTATGCGTTATGCGTTATGCGTTATGCGTTATGCGTTATGCGTTATGCATTATGCGTTATGCGTTATCCGTTATGCGTTTTGCGTTATGCGTTATGCGATATGCGTCATGTGTTAAGCGTTATGCGTTATCCGTTATGCGTTATGCGTTATGCGTAATGCGTTATGAGTAATGTGTCATGCGTTATGCGTTATGCGTTATTCGTTAAGCGTTATGCTTTATGCGTTATGCGTTATGCGTTATGCGTTATGCGTTATGCGTTATGCGTTATGCGTTATGCGTTATGCGTCATGCGTCATGCGTAATGCGTTATGCGTTATGCGTTATGCGTTATGCGTTATGCGTTATGCGTTATGCGTTATGCGTTATGCGTTATGCGTTATGCGTTATGCGTTATGCGTTATGCGTTATGCGTTATGCGTTATGCGTTATGCGTTAAGCATTATGACTTTTTCATTGAGCGTTATGCGTTATGACTTTTCCATTGAGCGTTATGCGTTATTCGTTATGGGTTATGCGTTATGCGTTATGGGTTATGCGTTATGCGTTATGCGTTATGCGTTATGCGTTATGCGTTATGCGTTATGCGTTATGCATTATGCGTTATGCGTTATCCGTTATGCGTTTTGCGTTATGCGTTATGCGATATGCGTCATGTGTTAAGCGTTATGCGTTATCCGTTATGCGTTATGCGTTATGCGTAATGCGTTATGAGTAATGTGTCATGCGTTATGCGTTATGCGTTATTCGTTAAGCGTTATGCTTTATGCGTTATGCGTTATGCGTTATGCGTTATGCGTTATGCGTTATGCGTTATGCGTTATGCGTTATGCGTCATGCGTCATGCGTAATGCGTTATGCGTTATGCGTTATGCGTTATGCGTTATGCGTTATGCGTTATGCGTTATGCGTTATGCGTTATGCGTTATGCGTTATGCGTTATGCGTTATGCGTTATGCGTTATGCGTTATGCGTTATGCGTTATGCGTTATGCGTTATGCGTTATGCGTTATGCGTTATGCGTTATGCGTTATGCGTTATGCGTTATGCGTTATGCGTTATGCGTTATGCGTTATGCGTTATGCGTTATGCGTTATGCGTTATGCGTTATGCGTTATGCGTTATGCGTTATGCGTTATGCGTTATGCGTTATGCGTTATGCGTTATGCGTTATGCGTTATGCGTTATGCGTTATGCGTTATGCGTTATGCGTTATGCGTTATGCGTTATGCGTTATGCGTTATGCGTTATGCGTTATGCGTTATGCGTTATGCGTTATGCGTTATGCGTTATGCGTTATGCGTTATGCGTTATGCGTTATGCGTTATGCGTTATGCGTTATGCGTTATGCGTTATGCGTTATGCGTTATGCGTTATGCGTTATGCGTTATGCGTTATGACTTTTTCATTGAGCGTTATGCGTTATGCGTAATGCGTTATGCATTATGCGTTATGCGTAATGCGTTATGCATTATGCGTTATGCGTTATGCGTAATGCGTTATGAGTAATGTGTCATGCGTTATGCGTTATGGACTATGCTTTATGCGTTATGCGTTATGGGTTATCCGTTATGCGTCATGCGTTATCCGTTATGCGTTATGCGTTATGCGTTATCCGTTATGGGTTATCCGTTATGCGTTACGCGTTATGCGTTATGCGTTATGCGTTATGCGTTATGCGTTATGCGTTATGCGTTATGCGTTATGCGTTATGCGTTATGACTTTTTCATTGAGCGTTATGCGTTATGCGTAAT
The DNA here is from genome assembly GCF_051020765.1 of Lasioglossum baleicum. Taxonomy (NCBI): domain Eukaryota; kingdom Metazoa; phylum Arthropoda; class Insecta; order Hymenoptera; family Halictidae; genus Lasioglossum; species Lasioglossum baleicum. Next base: position 38,462 of record NW_027469347.1, read on the forward strand.
GCGTTATGCATTATGCGTTATGCGTAATGCGTTATGCATTATGCGTTATGCGTTATGCGTAATGCGTTATGAGTAATGTGTCATGCGTTATGCGTTATGGACTATGCTTTATGCGTTATGCGTTATGGGTTATCCGTTATGCGTCATGCGTTATCCGTTATGCGTTATGCGTTATGCGTTATCCGTTATGGGTTATCCGTTATGCGTTACGCGTTATGCGTTATGCGTTATGCGTTATGCGTTATGCGTTATGCGTCATGCGTTACGCGTTATGCGTTATGCGTTATGCGTTATGCGTTATGCGTCATGCGTCATGCGTTATGCGTTATGCGTTATGCGTTATGCGTTATGCGTTATGCGTTATGCGTTATGCGTTATGCGTTATGCGTTATGCGTTATGCGTTATGCGTTATGCGTTATGCGTTATGCGTTATGCGTTATGCGTTATGCGTTATGCGTTATGCGTTATGCGTTATGCGTTATGCGTTATGCGTTATGCGTTATGCGTTATGCGTTATGCGTTATGCGTTATGCGTTATGCGTTACGCGTTATTCGTTATGCGTTATGCGTTATGCGTTATGCGTTATGCGTTATGCGTTATGCGTTATGCGTTATGCGTTATGCGTTATGCGTTATGCGTTATGCGTTATGGGTTATGCGTTATGCGTTATGCGTTATGCGTTATGCGTTATGCGTTATGCGTTATGCGTTATGCGTTATGCGTTATGCGTTATGCGTTATGCGTTATGCGTTATGCGTTATGCGTTATGCGTTATGCGTTATGCGTTATGCGTTATGCGTTATGCGTTATGCGTTATGCGTTATGCGTTATGCGTTATGCGTTATGCGTTATGCGTTATGCGTTATGCGTTATGCGTTATGCGTTATGCGTTATGCGTTATGCGTTATGCGTTATGCGTTATGCGTTATGCGTTATGCGTTATGCGTTATGCGTTATGCGTTATGCGTTATGCGTTATGCGTTATGCGTTATGCGTTATGCGTTATGCGTTATGCGTTATGCGTTATGCGTTATGCGTTATGCGTTATGCGTTATGCGTTATGCGTTATGCGTTATGCCTTATGCGTTATGCGTTATGCGTTATGCGTTATGCGTTATGCGTTATGCGTTATGCGTTATGCGTTATGCGTTATGCGTTATGCGTTATGCGTTATGCGTTATGCGTTATGCGTTATGACTTTTTCATTGAGCGTTATGCGTTATGCGTAATGCGTTATGCATTATGCGTTATGCGTAATGCGTTATGCATTATGCGTTATGCGTTATGCGTAATGCGTTATGAGTAATGTGTCATGCGTTATGCGTTATGGACTATGCTTTATGCGTTATGCGTTATGGGTTATCCGTTATGCGTCATGCGTTATCCGTTATGCGTTATGCGTTATGCGTTATCCGTTATGGGTTATCCGTTATGCGTTACGCGTTATGCGTTATGCGTTATGCGTTATGCGTTATGCGTTATGCGTTATGCGTTATGCGTTATGCGTTATGCGTTATGCGTTATGCGTTATGCGTTATGCGTTATGCGTTATGCGTTATGACTTTTTCATTGAGCGTTATGCGTTATGCGTAATGCGTTATGCATTATGCGTTATGCGTAATGCGTTATGCATTATGCGTTATGCGTTATGCGTAATGCGTTATGAGTAATGTGTCATGCGTTATGCGTTATGGACTATGCTTTATGCGTTATGCGTTATGGGTTATCCGTTATGCGTCATGCGTTATCCGTTATGCGTTATGCGTTATGCGTTATCCGTTATGGGTTATCCGTTATGCGTTACGCGTTATGCGTTATGCGTTATGCGTTATGCGTTATGCGTCATGCGTTACGCGTTATGCGTTATGCGTTATGCGTTATGCGTTATGCGTCATGCGTCATGCGTTATGCGTTATGCGTTATGCGTTATGCGTTATGCGTTATGCGTTATGCGTTATGCGTTATGCGTTATGCGTTATGCGTTATGCGTTATGCGTTATGCGTTATGCGTTATGCGTTATGCGTTATGCGTTATGCGTTATGCGTTATGCGTTATGCGTTATGCGTTATGCGTTATGCGTTATGCGTTATGCGTTATGCGTTATGCGTTATGCGTTATGCGTTATGCGTTATGCGTTATGCGTTATGCGTTATTCGTTATGCGTTATGCGTTATGCGTTATGCGTTATGCGTTATGCGTTATGCGTTATGCGTTATGCGTTATGCGTTATGCGTTATGCGTTATGGGTTATGCGTTATGCGTTATGCGTTATGCGTTATGCGTTATGCGTTATGCGTTATGCGTTATGCGTTATGCGTTATGCGTTATGCGTTATGCGTTATGCGTTATGCGTTATGCGTTATGCGTTATGCGTTATGCGTTATGCGTTATGCGTTATGCGTTATGCGTTATGCGTTATGCGTTATGCGTTATGCGTTATGCATTATGCGTTATGCGTTATCCGTTATGCGTTATGCGTTATGCGTTATGCGATATGCGTCATGCGTTAAGCGTTATGCGTTATGCATTATGCGTTATTCGTTATGCGTTATGCGTTATGCGTAATGCGTTATGAGTAATGTGTCATGCGTTATGCGTTATGCGTCATTCGTTAAGCGTTATGCTTTATGCGTTATGCGTTATTCGTTATGCGTTATGCGTTATGCGTTATGCGTTATGCGTTATGCGTTATGCGATATGCGTTATGCGTTATGCGTTATGCGTTATGCGTTATGCGTTATGCGTTACGCGTTACGCGTTATGCGTTATGCGTTATGCGATGTGCGTTATGCGTTATGCGTTATGCGTTATGCGTTATGCGTTATGCGTTATGCGTTATGCGTTATGCGATATGCGTTATGCGATGTGCGTTATGCTTTATGCGTTATGCGTTATTCGTTATGCGTTATGCGTTATGCGTTATGCGTTATGCGTTATGCGTTATGCGATATGCGTTATGCGTTATGCGTTATGCGTTATGCGTTATGCGTTATGCGTTACGCGTTATGCGTTATGCGTTATGCGATGTGCGTTATGCGTTATGCGTTATGCGTTATGCGTTATGCGTTATGCGTTATGCGTTATGCGTTATGCGATATGCGTTATGCGTTATGCGTTATGCGTTATGCGTTATGCGTTACGCGTTATGCGTTATGCGTTATGCGATGTGCGTTATGCTTTATGCGTTATGCGTTATTCGTTATGCGTTATGCGTTATGCGTTATGCGTTATGCGTTATGCGTTATGCGTTATGCGTTATGCGTAATGCGTTATGAGTAATGTGTCATGCGTTATGCGTTATGGACTATGCTTTATGCGTTATGCGTTATGGGTTATCCGTTATGCGTCATGCGTTATCCGTTATGCGTTATGCGTTATGCGTTATCCGTTATGGGTTATCCGTTATGCGTTACGCGTTATGCGTTATGCGTTATGCGTTATGCGTTATGCGTTATGCGTCATGCGTTACGCGTTATGCGTTATGCGTTATGCGTTATGCGTTATGCGTTATGCGTTATGCGTTATGCGTTATGCGTTATGCGTTATGCGTTATGCGTTATGCGTTATGCGTTATGCGTTATGCGTTATGCGTTATGCGTTATGCGTTATGCGTTATGCGTTATTCGTTATGCGTTATGCGTTATGCGTTATGCGTTATGCGTTATGCGTTATGCGTTATGCGTTATGCGTTATGCGTTATGCGTTATGCGTTATGCGTTATGCGTTATGCGTTATGGGTTATGCGTTATGCGTTATGCGTTATGCGTTATGCGTTATGCGTTATGCGTTATGCGTTATGCGTTATGCGTTATGCGTTATGCGTTATGCGTTATGCGTTATGCGTTATGCGTTATGCGTTATGCGTTATGCGTTATGCGTTATGCGTTATGCATTATGCGTTATGCGTTATCCGTTATGCGTTATGCGTTATGCGTTATGCGATATGCGTCATGCGTTAAGCGTTATGCGTTATGCATTATGCGTTATTCGTTATGCGTTATGCGTTATGCGTAATGCGTTATGAGTAATGTGTCATGCGTTATGCGTTATGCGTCATTCGTTAAGCGTTATGCTTTATGCGTTATGCGTTATTCGTTATGCGTTATGCGTTATGCGTTATGCGTTATGCGTTATGCGTTATGCGATATGCGTTATGCGTTATGCGTTATGCGTTATGCGTTATGCGTTACGCGTTACGCGTTATGCGTTATGCGTTATGCGATGTGCGTTATGCGTTATGCGTTATGCGTTATGCGTTATGCGTTATGCGTTATGCGATATGCGTTATGCGATGTGCGTTATGCTTTATGCGTTATGCGTTATTCGTTATGCGTTATGCGTTATGCGTTATGCGTTATGCGTTATGCGTTATGCGTTATGCGTTATGCGTTATGCGTTATGCGTTATGCGTTACGCGTTATGCGTTATGCGTTATGCGATGTGCGTTATGCGTTATGCGTTATGCGTTATGCGTTATGCGTTATGCGTTATGCGTTATGCGTTATGCGTTATGCGTTATGCGATATGCGTTATGCGTTATGCGTTATGCGTTATGCGTTATGCGTTACGCGTTATGCGTTATGCGTTATGCGATGTGCGTTATGCTTTATGCGTTATGCGTTATTCGTTATGCGTTATGCGTTATGCGTTATGCGTTATGCGTTATGCGTTATGCGTTATGCGATATGCGTTATGCGTTATGCGTTATGCGTTATGCGTTATGCGTTATGCGTTATGCTTTATGCGTTATGCGTTATTCGTTATGCGTTATGCGTTATGCGTTATGCGTTATGCGTTATGCGTTATGCGTTATGCGTTATGCGTTATGCGTTATGCGTTATGCGTTATGCGTTATGCGATATGCGTCATGCGTTAAGCGTTATGCGTTATGCATTATGCGTTATTCGTTATGCGTTATGCGTTATGCGTAATGCGTTATGAGTAATGTGTCATGCGTTATGCGTTATGCGTCATTCGTTAAGCGTTATGCTTTATGCGTTATGCGTTATTCGTTATGCGTTATGCGTTATGCGTTATGCGTTATGCGTTATGGACTATGCTTTATGCGTTATGCGTTATGGGTTATCCGTTATGCGTTATGCGTTATGCGTTATCCGTTATGCGTTACGCGTTATGCGTTATGCGTTATGCGTTATGCGTTATGCGTTATGCGTCATGCGTCATGCGTTATGCGTTATGCGTTATGCGTTATGCGTTATGCGTTATGCGTTATGCGTTATGCGTTATGCGTTATGCGTTATGCGTTATGCGTTATGCGTTATGCGTTATGCGTTATGCGTTATGCGTTATGCGTTATGCGTTATGCGTTATGCGTTATGCGTTATGCGTTTTGCGTTATGCGTTATTCGTTATGCGTTATGCGTTATGCGATGTGCGTTATGCGTTATGCGTTATGCGTTATGCGTTATGCGTTATGCGTTATGCGTTATGCGTTATGCGTTATGCGTTATGCGTTATGCGTTATGCGTTATGCGTTATGCGTTATGCGTTATGCGTTATGCGTTATGCGTTATGCGTTATGCGTTAAGCATTATGACTTTTTCATTGAGCGTTATGCGTTATGACTTTTCCATTGAGCGTTATGCGTTATTCGTTATGGGTTATGCGTTATGCGTTATGGGTTATGCGTTATGCGTTATGCGTTATGCGTTATGCGTTATGCGTTATGCGTTATGCGTTATGCGTTATGCGTTATGCGTTATGCATTATGCGTTATGCGTTATCCGTTATGCGTTATGCGTTATGCGTTATGCGTTATGCGATATGCGTTATGCGTTATGCGTTATGCGTTATGCGTTATGCGTTATGCGTTATGCGTTATGCGTTATGCGTTATGCATTATGCGTTATGCGTTATCCGTTATGCGTTATGCATTATGCGTTATGCGATATGCGTCATGCGTTAAGCGTTATGCGTTATGCATTATGCGTTATTCGTTATGCGTTATGCGTTATGCGTAATGCGTTATGAGTAATGTGTCATGCGTTATGCGTTATGCGTCATTCGTTAAGCGTTATGCTTTATGCGTTATGCGTTATTCGTTATGCGTTATGCGTTATGCGTTATGCGTTATGCGTTATGCGTTATGCGTTATGCGTTATGCGATATACGTTATGCGTTATGCGTTATGCGTTATGCGTTATGCGTTACGCGTTACGCGTTATGCGTTATGCGTTATGCGATGTGCGTTATGCGTTATGCGTTATGCGTTATGCGTTATGCGTTATGCGTTATGCGATATGCGTTATGCGATGTGCGTTATGCTTTATGCGTTATGCGTTATTCGTTATGCGTTATGCGTTATGCGTTATGCGTTATGCGTTATGCGATATGCGTTATGCGTTATGCGTTATGCGTTATGCGTTATGCGTTATGCGTTACGCATTATGCGTTACGCGTTATGCGATGTGCGTTATGCGTTATGCGTTATGCGTTATGCGTTATGCGTTATGCGTTATGCGTTATGCGTTATGCGTTATGCGTTATGCGATATGCGTTATGCGTTATGCGTTATGCGTTATGCGTTATGCGTTATGCGTTACGCGTTATGCGTTATGCGTTATGCGTTATGCGTTATGCGTTATGCGTTATGCGTTATGCGTTATGCGTTATGCGTTATGCGTTATGCGTTATGCGTTATGCGTTATGCGTTATGCGTTATGCGTTATGCGTTATGCGTTATGCGTTATGCGTTATGCGTTATGCGTTATGCGTTATGCGTTATGCGTTATGCGTTATGCGTTATGCGTTATGCGTTATGCGTTATGCGTTATGCGATATGCGTCATGCGTTAAGCGTTATGCGTTACGCGTTATGCGTTATGCGTTATGCGTAATGCGTTATGAGTAATGTGTCATGCGTTATGCGTTATGCGTTATGCGTTATGCGTTATGCGTTATGCGTTATGCGTTATGCGTTATGCGTTATGCGTTATGCGTTATGCGTTATACGTTATGCGTTATGCGTTATGCGTTATGCGTTATGCGTTATGCGTTACGCGTTACGCGTTACGCGTTATGCGTTATGCGTTATGCGTTATGCGTTATGCGTTATGCGTTATGCGTTATGCGTTATGCGTTATGCGTTATGCGTTATGCGTTATGCGTTATGCGTTATGCGTTATGCGTTACGCGTTATGCGTTACGCGTTATGCGTTATGCGTTATGCGTTATGCGTTATGCGTTATTCGTTATGCGTTATTCGTTATGCGTTATGCGTTATGCGTTATGCGTTATGCGTTATGCGATGTGCGTTATGCGTTATGCGTTATGCGTTATGCGTTATGCGTTATGCGTTATGCGTTATGCGTTATGCGTTATGCGTTATGCGTTATGCGTTATGCGTTAAGCATTATGACTTTTTCATTGAGCGTTATGCGTTATGACTTTTCCATTGAGCGTTATGCGTTATTCGTTATGGGTTATGCGTTATGCGTTATGGGTTATGCGTTATGCGTTATGCGTTATGCGTTATGCGTTATGCGTTATGCGTTATGCGTTATGCGTTATGCATTATGCGTTATGCGTTATCCGTTATGCGTTTTGCGTTATGCGTTATGCGATATGCGTCATGTGTTAAGCGTTATGCGTTATCCGTTATGCGTTATGCGTTATGCGTAATGCGTTATGAGTAATGTGTCATGCGTTATGCGTTATGCGTTATTCGTTAAGCGTTATGCTTTATGCGTTATGCGTTATGCGTTATGCGTTATGCGTTATGCGTTATGCGTTATGCGTTATGCGTTATGCGTCATGCGTCATGCGTAATGCGTTATGCGTTATGCGTTATGCGTTATGCGTTATGCGTTATGCGTTATGCGTTATGCGTTATGCGTTATGCGTTATGCGTTATGCGTTATGCGTTATGCGTTATGCGTTATGCGTTATGCGTTATGCGTTATGCGTTATGCGTTATGCGTTATGCGTTATGCGTTATGCGTTATGCGTTATGCGTTATGCGTTATGCGTTATGCGTTATGCGTTATGCGTTATGCGTTATGCGTTATGCGTTATGCGTTATGCGTTATGCGTTATGCGTTATGCGTTATGCGTTATGCGTTATGCGTTATGCGTTATGCGTTATGCGTTATGCGTTATGCGTTATGCGTTATGCGTTATGCGTTATGCGTTATGCGTTATGCGTTATGCGTTATGCGTTATGCGTTATGCGTTATGCGTTATGCGTTATGCGTTATGCGTTATGCGTTATGCGTTATGCGTTATGCGTTATGCGTTATGCGTTATGCGTTATGCGTTATGCGTTATGCGTTATGCGTTATGCGTTATGCGTTATGCGTTATGCGTTATGCGTTATGACTTTTTCATTGAGCGTTATGCGTTATGCGTAATGCGTTATGCATTATGCGTTATGCGTAATGCGTTATGCATTATGCGTTATGCGTTATGCGTAATGCGTTATGAGTAATGTGTCATGCGTTATGCGTTATGGACTATGCTTTATGCGTTATGCGTTATGGGTTATCCGTTATGCGTCATGCGTTATCCGTTATGCGTTATGCGTTATGCGTTATCCGTTATGGGTTATCCGTTATGCGTTACGCGTTATGCGTTATGCGTTATGCGTTATGCGTTATGCGTTATGCGTTATGCGTTATGCGTTATGCGTTATGCGTTATGACTTTTTCATTGAGCGTTATGCGTTATGCGTAATGCGTTATGCATTATGCGTTATGCGTAATGCGTTATGCATTATGCGTTATGCGTTATGCGTAATGCGTTATGAGTAATGTGTCATGCGTTATGCGTTATGGACTATGCTTTATGCGTTATGCGTTATGGGTTATCCGTTATGCGTCATGCGTTATCCGTTATGCGTTATGCGTTATGCGTTATCCGTTATGGGTTATCCGTTATGCGTTACGCGTTATGCGTTATGCGTTATGCGTTATGCGTTATGCGTTATGCGTCATGCGTTACGCGTTATGCGTTATGCGTTATGCGTTATGCGTTATGCGTCATGCGTCATGCGTTATGCGTTATGCGTTATGCGTTATGCGTTATGCGTTATGCGTTATGCGTTATGCGTTATGCGTTATGCGTTATGCGTTATGCGTTATGCGTTATGCGTTATGCGTTATGCGTTATGCGTTATGCGTTATGCGTTATGCGTTATGCGTTATGCGTTATGCGTTATGCGTTATGCGTTATGGGTTATGCGTTATGCGTTATGCGTTATGCGTTATGCGTTATGCGTTATGCGTTATGCGTTATGCGTTATGCGTTATGCGTTATGCGTTATGCGTTATGCGTTATGCGTTATGCGTTATGCGTTATGCGTTATGCGTTATGCGTTATGCGTTATGCGTTATGCGTTATGCGTTATGCGTTATGCATTATGCGTTATGCGTTATCCGTTATGCGTTATGCGTTATGCGTTATGCGATATGCGTCATGCGTTAAGCGTTATGCGTTATGCATTATGCGTTATTCGTTATGCGTTATGCGTTATGCGTAATGCGTTATGAGTAATGTGTCATGCGTTATGCGTTATGCGTCATTCGTTAAGCGTTATGCTTTATGCGTTATGCGTTATTCGTTATGCGTTATGCGTTATGCGTTATGCGTTATGCGTTATGCGTTATGCGATATGCGTTATGCGTTATGCGTTATGCGTTATGCGTTATGCGTTATGCGTTACGCGTTACGCGTTATGCGTTATGCGTTATGCGATGTGCGTTATGCGTTATGCGTTATGCGTTATGCGTTATGCGTTATGCGTTATGCGTTATGCGTTATGCGATATGCGTTATGCGATGTGCGTTATGCTTTATGCGTTATGCGTTATTCGTTATGCGTTATGCGTTATGCGTTATGCGTTATGCGTTATGCGTTATGCGATATGCGTTATGCGTTATGCGTTATGCGTTATGCGTTATGCGTTATGCGTTACGCGTTATGCGTTATGCGTTATGCGATGTGCGTTATGCGTTATGCGTTATGCGTTATGCGTTATGCGTTATGCGTTATGCGTTATGCGTTATGCGATATGCGTTATGCGTTATGCGTTATGCGTTATGCGTTATGCGTTACGCGTTATGCGTTATGCGTTATGCGATGTGCGTTATGCTTTATGCGTTATGCGTTATTCGTTATGCGTTATGCGTTATGCGTTATGCGTTATGCGTTATGCGTTATGCGTTATGCGTTATGCGTTATGCGTAATGCGTTATGAGTAATGTGTCATGCGTTATGCGTTATGGACTATGCTTTATGCGTTATGCGTTATGGGTTATCCGTTATGCGTCATGCGTTATCCGTTATGCGTTATGCGTTATGCGTTATCCGTTATGGGTTATCCGTTATGCGTTACGCGTTATGCGTTATGCGTTATGCGTTATGCGTTATGCGTTATGCGTCATGCGTTACGCGTTATGCGTTATGCGTTATGCGTTATGCGTTATGCGTTATGCGTTATGCGTTATGCGTTATGCGTTATGCGTTATGCGTTATGCGTTATGCGTTATGCGTTATGCGTTATGCGTTATGCGTTATGCGTTATGCGTTATGCGTTATGCGTTATGCGTTATTCGTTATGCGTTATGCGTTATGCGTTATGCGTTATGCGTTATGCGTTATGCGTTATGCGTTATGCGTTATGCGTTATGCGTTATGCGTTATGCGTTATGCGTTATGCGTTATGGGTTATGCGTTATGCGTTATGCGTTATGCGTTATGCGTTATGCGTTATGCGTTATGCGTTATGCGTTATGCGTTATGCGTTATGCGTTATGCGTTATGCGTTATGCGTTATGCGTTATGCGTTATGCGTTATGCGTTATGCGTTATGCGTTATGCGTTATGCGTTATGCATTATGCGTTATGCGTTATCCGTTATGCGTTATGCGTTATGCGTTATGCGATATGCGTCATGCGTTAAGCGTTATGCGTTATGCATTATGCGTTATTCGTTATGCGTTATGCGTTATGCGTAATGCGTTATGAGTAATGTGTCATGCGTTATGCGTTATGCGTCATTCGTTAAGCGTTATGCTTTATGCGTTATGCGTTATTCGTTATGCGTTATGCGTTATGCGTTATGCGTTATGCGTTATGCGTTATGCGATATGCGTTATGCGTTATGCGTTATGCGTTATGCGTTATGCGTTACGCGTTACGCGTTATGCGTTATGCGTTATGCGATGTGCGTTATGCGTTATGCATTATGCGTTATGCGTTATGCGTTATGCGTTATGCGATATGCGTTATGCGATGTGCGTTATGCTTTATGCGTTATGCGTTATTCGTTATGCGTTATGCGTTATGCGTTATGCGTTATGCGTTATGCGTTATGCGATATGCGTTATGCGTTATGCGTTATGCGTTATGCGTTATGCGTTATGCGTTACGCGTTATGCGTTATGCGTTATGCGATGTGCGTTATGCGTTATGCGTTATGCGTTATGCGTTATGCGTTATGCGTTATGCGTTATGCGTTATGCGTTATGCGTTATGCGATATGCGTTATGCGTTATGCGTTATGCGTTATGCGTTATGCGTTACGCGTTATGCGTTATGCGTTATGCGATGTGCGTTATGCTTTATGCGTTATGCGTTATTCGTTATGCGTTATGCGTTATGCGTTATGCGTTATGCGTTATGCGTTATGCGTTATGCGATATGCGTTATGCGTTATGCGTTATGCGTTATGCGTTATGCGTTATGCGTTATGCTTTATGCGTTATGCGTTATTCGTTATGCGTTATGCGTTATGCGTTATGCGTTATGCGTTATGCGTTATGCGTTATGCGTTATGCGTTATGCGTTATGCGTTATGCGATATGCGTCATGCGTTAAGCGTTATGCGTTATGCATTATGCGTTATTCGTTATGCGTTATGCGTTATGCGTAATGCGTTATGAGTAATGTGTCATGCGTTATGCGTTATGCGTCATTCGTTAAGCGTTATGCTTTATGCGTTATGCGTTATTCGTTATGCGTTATGCGTTATGCGTTATGCGTTATGCGTTATGGACTATGCTTTATGCGTTATGCGTTATGGGTTATCCGTTATGCGTTATGCGTTATGCGTTATCCGTTATGCGTTACGCGTTATGCGTTATGCGTTATGCGTTATGCGTTATGCGTTATGCGTCATGCGTCATGCGTTATGCGTTATGCGTTATGCGTTATGCGTTATGCGTTATGCGTTATGCGTTATGCGTTATGCGTTATGCGTTATGCGTTATGCGTTATGCGTTATGCGTTATGCGTTATGCGTTATGCGTTATGCGTTATGCGTTATGCGTTATGCGTTTTGCGTTATGCGTTATTCGTTATGCGTTATGCGTTATGCGATGTGCGTTATGCGTTATGCGTTATGCGTTATGCGTTATGCGTTATGCGTTATGCGTTATGCGTTATGCGTTATGCGTTATGCGTTATGCGTTATGCGTTATGCGTTATGCGTTATGCGTTATGCGTTATGCGTTATGCGTTATGCGTTAAGCATTATGACTTTTTCATTGAGCGTTATGCGTTATGACTTTTCCATTGAGCGTTATGCGTTATTCGTTATGGGTTATGCGTTATGCGTTATGGGTTATGCGTTATGCGTTATGCGTTATGCGTTATGCGTTATGCGTTATGCGTTATGCGTTATGCGTTATGCGTTATGCGTTATGCGTTATGCATTATGCGTTATGCGTTATCCGTTATGCGTTATGCGTTATGCGTTATGCGTTATGCGATATGCGTTATGCGTTATGCGTTATGCGTTATGCGTTATGCGTTATGCGTTATGCGTTATGCGTTATGCGTTATGCATTATGCGTTATGCGTTATCCGTTATGCGTTATGCATTATGCGTTATGCGATATGCGTCATGCGTTAAGCGTTATGCGTTATGCATTATGCGTTATTCGTTATGCGTTATGCGTTATGCGTAATGCGTTATGAGTAATGTGTCATGCGTTATGCGTTATGCGTCATTCGTTAAGCGTTATGCTTTATGCGTTATGCGTTATTCGTTATGCGTTATGCGTTATGCGTTATGCGTTATGCGTTATGCGTTATGCGTTATGCGATATACGTTATGCGTTATGCGTTATGCGTTATGCGTTATGCGTTACGCGTTACGCGTTATGCGTTATGCGTTATGCGATGTGCGTTATGCGTTATGCGTTATGCGTTATGCGTTATGCGTTATGCGTTATGCGATATGCGTTATGCGATGTGCGTTATGCTTTATGCGTTATGCGTTATTCGTTATGCGTTATGCGTTATGCGTTATGCGTTATGCGTTATGCGATATGCGTTATGCGTTATGCGTTATGCGTTATGCGTTATGCGTTATGCGTTACGCATTATGCGTTATGCGTTATGCGATGTGCGTTATGCGTTATGCGTTATGCGTTATGCGTTATGCGTTATGCGTTATGCGTTATGCGTTATGCGTTATGCGTTATGCGATATGCGTTATGCGTTATGCGTTATGCGTTATGCGTTATGCGTTATGCGTTACGCGTTATGCGTTATGCGTTATGCGATGTGCGTTATGCTTTATGCGTTATGCGTTATTCGTTATGCGTTATGCGTTATGCGTTATGCGTTATGCGTTATGCGTTATGCGTTATGCGATATGCGTTATGCGTTATGCGTTATGCGTTATGCGTTATGCGTTACGCGTTATGCGTTACGCGTTATGCGTTATGCGTTATGCGTTATGCGTTATGCGTTATGCGTTATTCGTTATGCGTTATGCGTTATGCGTTATGCGTTATGCGTTATGCGTTATGCGATGTGCGTTATGCGTTATGCGTTATGCGTTATGCGTTATGCGTTATGCGTTATGCGTTATGCGTTATGCGTTATTCGTTATGCGTTATGCGTTATGCGTTATGCGTTATGCGTTATGCGATGTGCGTTATGCGTTATGCGTTATGCGTTATGCGTTATGCGTTATGCGTTATGCGTTATGCGTTATGCGTTATGCGTTATGCGTTATGCGTTATGCGTTATGCGTTATGCGTTAAGCATTATGACTTTTTCATTGAGCGTTATGCGTTATGACTTTTCCATTGAGCGTTATGCGTTATTCGTTATGGGTTATGCGTTATGCGTTATGCGTTATGCGTTATGCGTTATGCGTTATGCGTTATGCGTTATGCGTTATGCGTTATGCGTTATGCGTTATGCGTTATGCATTATGCGTTATGCGTTATGCGTTATGCGATATGCGTCATGCGTTAAGCGTTATGCGTTATGCATTATGCGTTATCCGTTATGCGTTATGCGTTATGCGTAATGCGTTATGAGTAATGTATCATGCGTTATGCGTTATGCGTTATTCGTTAAGCGTTATGCTTTATGCGTTATGCGTTATGCGTTATGCGTTATGCGTTATGCGTTATGCGTTATGCGTTATGCGTTATGCGTTATGCGTTATGCGTCATGCGTCATGCGTAATGCGTAATGCGTTATGCGTTATGCGTTATGCGTTATGCGTTATGCGTTATGCGTTATGCGTTATGCGTTATGCGTTATGCGTTATGCGTTATGCGTTATGCGTTATGCGTTATGCGTTATGCGTTATGCGTTATGCGTTATGCGTTATGCGTTATGCGTTATGCGTTATGCGTTATGCGTTATGCGTTATGCGTTATGCGTTATGCGTTATGCGTTATGCGTTATGCGATATGCGTCATGCGTTAAGCGTTATGCGTTATGCATTATGCGTTATTCGTTATGCGTTATGCGTTATGCGTAATGCGTTATGAGTAATGTGTCATGCGTTATGCGTTATGCGTCATTCGTTAAGCGTTATGCTTTATGCGTTATGCGTTATTCGTTATGCGTTATGCGTTATGCGTTATGCGTTATGCGTTATGCGTTATGCATTATGGACTATGCTTTATGCGTTATGCGTTATGGGTTATCCGTTATGCGTTATGCGTTATGCGTTATCCGTTATGCGTTACGCGTTATGCGTTATGCGTTATGCGTTATGCGTTATGCGTTATGCGTCATGCGTCATGCGTTATGCGTTATGCGTTATGCGTTATGCGTTATGCGTTATGCGTTATGCGTTATGCGTTATGCGTTATGCGTTATGCGTTATGCGTTATGCGTTATGCGTTATGCGTTATGCGTTATGCGTTATGCGTTATGCGTTTTGCGTTATGCGTTATTCGTTATGCGTTATGCGTTATGCGATGTGCGTTATGCGTTATGCGTTATGCGTTATGCGTTATGCGTTATGCGTTATGCGTTATGCGTTATGCGTTATGCGTTATGCGTTATGCGTTATGCGTTATGCGTTATGCGTTATGCGTTATGCGTTAAGCATTATGACTTTTTCATTGAGCGTTATGCGTTATGACTTTTCCATTGAGCGTTATGCGTTATTCGTTATGGGTTATGCGTTATGCGTTATGGGTTATGCGTTATGCGTTATGCGTTATGCGTTATGCGTTATGCGTTATGCGTTATGCGTTATGCGTTATGCGTTATGCATTATGCGTTATGCGTTATCCGTTATGCGTTATGCGTTATGCGTTATGCGTTATGCGATATGCGTCATGCGTTAAGCGTTATGCGTTATGCATTATGCGTTATCCGTTATGCGTTATGCGTTATGCGTAATGCGTTATGAGTAATGTGTCATGCGTTATGCGTTATGCGTTATGCGTTATGCGTTATGCGTTATGCGTTATGCGTTATGCGTTATGCGTTATGCGTTATGCGTTATGCGTTATGCGTTATGCGTTATGCGTTATGCGTTATGCGTTATGCGTTATGCGTTAGGCGTTACGCGTTACGCGTTACGCGTTATGCGTTATGCGTTATGCGTTATGTGTTATGCGTTATGCGTTATGCGTTATGCGTTATGTGTTATGCGTTATGCGTTAAGCGTTATACGTTATGCGTTATGCGTTATGTGTTATGCGTTATGCGTTATGTGTTATGCGTTGTGCTTTACGGGTTATGCGATATGCGTTATGCGTTATGACTTTTTCATTGAACGTTATGCGTTATGCGATATGCGTTATGCGTTATGCGTTATGCGTTATGCGTTATGCGTTATGCGTTATGCGTTATGCGTTATGCGTTATGCGTTATGCGTTATGCGTTATGCGTTATGCGTTATGCGTTATGCGTTATGCGTTATGCGTTATGCGTTATGCGTTATGCGTTATGCGTTATGCGTTATGCGTTATGCGTTATCCGTTATGCGTTACGCGTTATGCGTTATGCGTTATGCGTTATGCGTTATGCGTTATGCGTTATGCGTTATGCGTTATGCGTTATGCGTTATGCGTTATGCGTTATGCGTTACGCGTTACGCGTTATGCGTTATGCGTTATGCGTTATGCGTTATGCGTTATGCGTTATGCGTTATGCGTTATGCGTTATGCGTTATGCGTTATGCGTTATGCGTTATGCGTTATGCGTTATGCGTTATGCGTTAAGCATTATGACTTTTTCATTGAGCGTTATGCGTTATGACTTTTCCATTGAGCGTTATGCGTTATTCGTTATGGGTTATGCGTTATGCGTTATGGGTTATGCGTTATGCGTTATGCGTTATGCGTTATGCGTTATGCGTTATGCGTTATGCGTTATGCGTTATGCGTTATGCGTTATGCGTTATGCGTTATGCATTATGCGTTATGCGTTATCCGTTATGCGTTATGCGCTATGCGTTATGCGATATGCGTCATGCGTTAAGCGTTATGCGTTATGCATTATGCGTTATCCGTTATGCGTTATGCGTTATGCGTAATGCGTTATGAGTAATGTGTCATGCGTTATGCGTTATGCGTTATTCGTTAAGCGTTATGCTTTATGCGTTATGCGTTATGCGTTATGCGTTATGCGTTATGCGTTATGCGTTATGCGTTATGCGTTATGCGTCATGCGTCATGCGTAATGCGTTATGCGTTATGCGTTATGCGTTATGCGTTATGCGTTATGCGTTATGCGTTATGCGTTATGCGTTATGCGTTATGCGTTATGCGTTATGCGTTATGCGTTATGCGTTATGCGTTATGCGTTATGCGTTATGCGTTATCCGTTATGACTTTTTCATTGAGCGTTATGCGTTATGCGTAATGCGTTATGCATTATGCGTTATGCGTTATGCGTAATGCGTTATGAGTAATGTGTCATGCGTTATGCGTTATGCGTTATGCGTTATGCGTTATGCGTTATGCGTTATGCGTTATGACTTTTTCATTGAGCGTTATGCGTTATGCGTAATGCGTTATGCATTATGCGTTATGCGTTATGCGTAATGCGTTATGAGTAATGTGTCATGCGTTATGCGTTATGGACTATGCTTTATGCGTTATGCGTTATGGGTTATCCGTTATGCGTCATGCGTTATCCGTTATGCGTTATGCGTTATCCGTTATGGGTTATCCGTTATGCGTTACGCGTTATGCGTTATGCGTTATGCGTTATGCGTTATGCGTTATGCGTCATGCGTCATGCGTCATGCGTTATGCGTTATGCGTTATGCGTTATGCGTTATGCGTTATGCGTTATGCGTTATGCGTTATGCGTTATGCGTTATGCGTTATGCGTTATGCGTTATGCGTTATGCGTTATGCGTTATGCGTTATGCGTTAAGCATTATGACTTTTTCATTGAGCGTTATGCGTTATGACTTTTCCATTGAGCGTTATGCGTTATTCGTTATGGGTTATGCGTTATGCGTTATGGGTTATGCGTTATGCGTTATGCGTTATGCGTTATGCGTTCTGCGTTATGCGTTATGCATTATGCGTTATGCGTTATCCGTTATGCGTTATGCGTTATGCGTTATGCGTTATGCGTTATGCGTTATGCGTTATGCGTTATGCGTTAAGCATTATGACTTTTTCATTGAGCGTTATGCGTTATGACTTTTCCATTGAGCGTTATGCGTTATTCGTTATGGGTTATGCGTTATGCGTTATGGGTTATGCGTTATGCGTTATGCGTTATGCGTTATGCGTTATGCGTTATGCGTTATGCGTTATGCGTTATGCGTTATGCGTTATGCGTTATGCATTATGCGTTATGCGTTATCCGTTATGCGTTATGCGCTATGCGTTATGCGATATGCGTCATGCGTTAAGCGTTATGCGTTATGCATTATGCGTTATCCGTTATGCGTTATGCGTTATGCGTAATGCGTTATGAGTAATGTGTCATGCGTTATGCGTTATGCGTTATTCGTTAAGCGTTATGCTTTATGCGTTATGCGTTATGCGTTATGCGTTATGCGTTATGCGTTATCCGTTATGACTTTTTCATTGAGCGTTATGCGTTATGCGTAATGCGTTATGCATTATGCGTTATGCGTTATGCGTAATGCGTTATGAGTAATGTGTCATGCGTTATGCGTTATGCGTTATGCGTTATGCGTTATGCGTTATGCGTTATGCGTTATGCGTTATGCGTTATGCGTTATGCGTTATGACTTTTTCATTGAGCGTTATGCGTTATGCGTAATGCGTTATGCATTATGCGTTATGCGTTATGCGTAATGCGTTATGAGTAATGTGTCATGCGTTATGCGTTATGGACTATGCTTTATGCGTTATGCGTTATGGGTTATCCGTTATGCGTCATGCGTTATCCGTTATGCGTTATGCGTTATCCGTTATGGGTTATCCGTTATGCGTTACGCGTTATGCGTTATGCGTTATGCGTTATGCGTTATGCGTTATGCGTCATGCGTCATGCGTCATGCGTTATGCGTTATGCGTTATGCGTTATGCGTTATGCGTTATGCGTTATGCGTTATGCGTTATGCGTTATGCGTTATGCGTTATGCGTTATGCGTTATGCGTTATGCGTTATGCGTTATGCGTTATGCGTTAAGCATTATGACTTTTTCATTGAGCGTTATGCGTTATGACTTTTCCATTGAGCGTTATGCGTTATTCGTTATGGGTTATGCGTTATGCGTTATGGGTTATGCGTTATGCGTTATGCGTTATGCGTTATGCGTTCTGCGTTATGCGTTATGCATTATGCGTTATGCGTTATCCGTTATGCGTTATGCGTTATGCGTTATGCGTTATGCGATATGCGTCATGCGTTAAGCGTTATGCGTTATGCATTATGCGTTATCCGTTATGCGTTATGCGTTATGCGTAATGCGTTATGAGTAATGTGTCATGCGTTATGCGTTATGCGTTATGCGTTATGCGTTATGCGTTATGCGTTATGCGTTATGCGTTATGCGTTATGCGTTATGCGTTATGCGTTATGCGTTACGCGTTACGCGTTACGCGTTACGCGTTATGCGTTATGCGTTATGCGTTATGCGTTATGCGTTATGCGTTATGCGTTATGCGTTATGCGTTATCCGTTATGCGTTACGCGTTATGCGTTATGCGTTATGCGTTATGCGTTATGCGTTATGCGTTATGCGTTATGCGTTATGCGTTATGCGTTATGCGTTATGGGTTATCCGTTATGCGTCATGCGTTATCCGTTATGCGTTATGCGTTATGCGTTATCCGTTATGGGTTATCCGTTATGCGTTACGCGTTATGCGTTATGCGTTATGCGTTATGCGTTATGCGTTATGCGTCATGCGTCATGCGTTATGCGTTATGCGTTATGCGTTATGCGTTATGCGTTATGGGTTATGCGTTATGCGTTATGCGTTATGCGTTATGCGTTCTGCGTTATGCGTTATGCATTATGCGTTATGCGTTATCCGTTATGCGTTATGCGTTATGCGTTATGCGTTATGCGATATGCGTCATGCGTTAAGCGTTATGCGTTATGCATTATGCGTTATCCGTTATGCGTTATGCGTTATGCGTAATGCGTTATGAGTAATGTGTCATGCGTTATGCGTTATACGTTATGCGTTATGCGTTATGCGTTATGCGTTATGCGTTATGCGTTATGCGTTATGCGTTATGCGTTATGCGTTATGCGTTATGCGTTACGCGTTACGCGTTACGCGTTACGCGTTATGCGTTATGCGTTATGCGTTATGCGTTATGCGTTATGCGTTATGCGTTATGCGTTATGCGTTATCCGTTATGCGTTACGCGTTATGCGTTATGCGTTATGCGTTATGCGTTATGCGTTATGCGTTATGCGTTATGCGTTATGCGTTATGCGTTATGCGTTATGCGTTATGCGTTATGCGTTATGCGTTATGCGTTATGCGTTATGCGTTATGCGTTATGCGTTATGCGTTATGCGTTATGCGTTATGCGTTATGCGTTATGCGTTATGCGTTATGCGTTATGCGTTATGCGTTATGCGTTATGCGTTATGCGTTATGCGTTATGCGTTATGCGTTATGCGTTATGCGTTATGCGTTATGCGTTATGCGTTATGCGTTATGCGTTATGCGTTATGCGTTATGCGTTATGCGTTATGCGTTATGCGTTATGCGTTATGCGTTATGCGTTATGACTTTTTCATTGAGCGTTATGCGTTATGCGTAATGCGTTATGCATTATGCATTATGCGTTATGCGTTATGCGTAATGCGTTATGAGTAATGTGTCATGCGTTATGCGTTATGGACTATGCTTTATGCGTTATGCGTTATGGGTTATCCGTTATGCGTCATGCGTTATCCGTTATGCGTTATGCGTTATGCGTTATCCGTTATGGGTTATCCGTTATGCGTTACGCGTTATGCGTTATGCGTTATGCGTTATGCGTTATGCGTTATGCGTCATGCGTCATGCGTTATGCGTTATGCGTTATGCGTTATGCGTTATGCGTTATGCGTTATGCGTTATGCGTTATGCGTTATGCGTTATGCGTTATGCGTTATGCGTTATGCGTTATTCGTTATGCGTTATGCGTTATGCGTTATGCGTTATGCGTTATGCGTTATGCGTTATGCGTTATGCGTTATGCGTTATGCGTTATGCGTTATGCGTTATGCGTTATGCGTTATGCGTTATGGGTTATGCGTTATGCGTTATGCGTTATGCGTTATGCGTTATGCGTTATGCGTTATGCGTTATGCGTTATGCGTTATGCGTTATGCGTTATGCGTTATGCGTTATGCGTTATGCGTTATGCGTTATGCGTTATGCGTTATGCGTTATGCGTTATGCGTTATGCGTTATGCGTTATGCGTTATGCGTTATGCGTTATGCGTTATGCGTTATGCGTTATGCGTTATGCGTTATGCGTTATGCGTTATGCGTTATGCGTTATGCGTTATGCGTTATGCGTTATGCGTTATGCGTTATGCGTTATGCGTTATGCGTTATGCGTTATGCGTTATGCGTTATGCGTTATGCGTTATGCGTTATGCGTTATGCGTTATGCGTTATGCGTTATGCGTTATGCGTTATGCGTTATGCGTTATGCGTTATGCGTTATGCGTTATGCGTTATGCGTTATGGGTTATGCGTTATGCGTTATGCGTTATGCGTTATGCGTTATGGGTTATGCGTTATGCGTTATGCGTTAAGCATTAAGCATTATGACTTTTTCATTGAGCGTTATGCGTTATGACTTTTCCATTGAGCGTTATGCGTTATTCGTTATGGGTTATGCGTTATGCGTTATGGGTTATGCGTTATGCGTTATGCGTTATGCGTTATGCGTTATGCGTAATGCGTTATGCGTTATGAGTTATGCATTATGCGTTATGCGTTATCCGTTATGCGTTATGCGTTATGCGTTATGCGATATGCGTCATGCGTTAAGCGTTATGCGTTATGCGTTATGCATTATGCGTTATGCGTTATCCGTTATGCGTTATGCGTTATGCGTTATGCGTTATGTGTTATGCGTTATGCGTTAAGCGTTATACGTTATGCGTTATGCGTTATGTGTTATGCGTTATGCGTTATGTGTTATGCGTTGTGCTTTACGGGTTATGCGATATGCGTTATGCGTTATGACTTTTTCATTGAACGTTATGCGTTATGCGATATGCGTTATGCGTTATGCGTTATGCGTTATGCGTTATGCGTTATGCGTTATGCGTTATGCGTTATGCGTTATGCGTTATGCGTTATGCGTTATGCGTTATGCGTTATGCGTTATGCGTTAAGCATTATGACTTTTTCATTGAGCGTTATGCGTTATGACTTTTCCATTGAGCGTTATGCGTTATTCGTTATGGGTTATGCGTTATGCGTTATGGGTTATGCGTTATGCGTTATGCGTTATGCGTTATGCGTTATGCGTTATGCGTTATGCGTTATGCGTTATGCGTTATGCGTTATGCATTATGCGTTATGCGTTATCCGTTATGCGTTATGCGCTATGCGTTATGCGATATGCGTCATGCGTTAAGCGTTATGCGTTATGCATTATGCGTTATCCGTTATGCGTTATGCGTTATGCGTAATGCGTTATGAGTAATGTGTCATGCGTTATGCGTTATGCGTTATTCGTTAAGCGTTATGCTTTATGCGTTATGCGTTATGCGTTATGCGTTATGCGTTATGCGTTATGCGTTATCCGTTATGACTTTTTCATTGAGCGTTATGCGTTATGCGTAATGCGTTATGCATTATGCGTTATGCGTTATGCGTAATGCGTTATGAGTAATGTGTCATGCGTTATGCGTTATGCGTTATGCGTTATGCGTTATGCGTTATGCGTTATGCGTTATGCGTTATGCGTTATGCGTTATGCGTTATGCGTTATGACTTTTTCATTGAGCGTTATGCGTTATGCGTAATGCGTTATGCATTATGCGTTATGCGTTATGCGTAATGCGTTATGAGTAATGTGTCATGCGTTATGCGTTATGGACTATGCTTTATGCGTTATGCGTTATGGGTTATCCGTTATGCGTCATGTGTCATGCGTTATGCGTTATGCGTTATGCGTTATGCGTTATGCGTTATGCGTTATGCGTTATGCGTTATGCGTTATGCGTTATGCGTTATGCGTTATGCGTTATGCGTTACGCGTTACGCGTTACGCGTTACGCGTTATGCGTTATGCGTTATGCGTTATGCGTTATGCGTTATGCGTTATGCGTTATGCGTTATGCGTTATCCGTTATGCGTTACGCGTTATGCGTTATGCGTTATGCGTTATGCGTTATGCGTTATGCGTTATGCGTTATGCGTTATGCGTTATGCGTTATGCGTTATGCGTTATGCGTTATGCGTTATGCGTTATGCGTTATGCGTTATGCGTTATGCGTTATGCGTTATGCGTTATGCGTTATGCGTTATGCGTTATGCGTTATGCGTTATGCGTTATGCGTTATGCGTTATGCGTTATGCGTTATGCGTTATGCGTTATGCGTTATGCGTTATGCGTTATGCGTTATGCGTTATGCGTTATGCGTTATGCGTTATGCGTTATGCGTTATGCGTTATGCGTTATGCGTTATGCGTTATGCGTTATGCGTTATGCGTTATGACTTTTTCATTGAGCGTTATGCGTTATGCGTAATGCGTTATGCATTATGCATTATGCGTTATGCGTTATGCGTAATGCGTTATGAGTAATGTGTCATGCGTTATGCGTTATGGACTATGCTTTATGCGTTATGCGTTATGGGTTATCCGTTATGCGTCATGCGTTATCCGTTATGCGTTATGCGTTATGCGTTATCCGTTATGGGTTATCCGTTATGCGTTACGCGTTATGCGTTATGCGTTATGCGTTATGCGTTATGCGTTATGCGTCATGCGTCATGCGTTATGCGTTATGCGTTATGCGTTATGCGTTATGCGTTATGGGTTATGCGTTATGCGTTATGCGTTATGCGTTATGCGTTCTGCGTTATGCGTTATGCATTATGCGTTATGCGTTATCCGTTATGCGTTATGCGTTATGCGTTATGCGTTATGCGTTATGCGTAATGCGTTATGAGTAATGTGTCATGCGTTATGCGTTATGGACTATGCTTTATGCGTTATGCGTTATGGGTTATCCGTTATGCGTCATGCGTTATCCGTTATGCGTTATGCGTTATGCGTTATCCGTTATGGGTTATCCGTTATGCGTTACGCGTTATGCGTTATGCGTTATGCGTTATGCGTTATGCGTTATGCGTCATGCGTCATGCGTTATGCGTTATGCGTTATGCGTTATGCGTTATGCGTTATGGGTTATGCGTTATGCGTTATGCGTTATGCGTTATGCGTTATGCGTTATGCGTTATGCGTTATGCGTTATGCGTTATGCGTTATGCGTTATGCGTTATGCGTTATGCGTTATGCGTTATGCGTTAAGCATTATGACTTTTTCATTGAGCGTTATGCGTTATGACTTTTCCATTGAGCGTTATGCGTTATTCGTTATGGGTTATGCGTTATGCGTTATGGGTTATGCGTTATGCGTTATGCGTTATGCGTTATGCGTTCTGCGTTATGCGTTATGCATTATGCGTTATGCGTTATCCGTTATGCGTTATGCGTTATGCGTTATGCGTTATGCGATATGCGTCATGCGTTAAGCGTTATGCGTTATGCATTATGCGTTATCCGTTATGCGTTATGCGTTATGCGTTATGCGTTATGCGTCATGCGTCATGCGTCATGCGTTATGCGTTATGCGTTATGCGTTATGCGTTATGCGTTATGCGTTATGCGTTATGCGTTATGCGTTATGCGTTATGCGTTATGCGTTATGCGTTATGCGTTATGCGTTATGCGTTATGCGTTATGCGTTAAGCATTATGACTTTTTCATTGAGCGTTATGCGTTATGACTTTTCCATTGAGCGTTATGCGTTATTCGTTATGGGTTATGCGTTATGCGTTATGGGTTATGCGTTATGCGTTATGCGTTATGCGTTATGCGTTCTGCGTTATGCGTTATGCATTATGCGTTATGCGTTATCCGTTATGCGTTATGCGTTATGCGTTATGCGTTATGCGATATGCGTCATGCGTTAAGCGTTATGCGTTATGCATTATGCGTTATCCGTTATGCGTTATGCGTTATGCGTAATGCGTTATGAGTAATGTGTCATGCGTTATGCGTTATGCGTTATGCGTTATGCGTTATGCGTTATGCGTTATGCGTTATGCGTTATGCGTTATGCGTTATGCGTTATGCGTTATGCGTTACGCGTTACGCGTTACGCGTTACGCGTTATGCGTTATGCGTTATGCGTTATGCGTTATGCGTTATGCGTTATGCGTTATGCGTTATGCGTTATCCGTTATGCGTTACGCGTTATGCGTTATGCGTTATGCGTTATGCGTTATGCGTTATGCGTTATGCGTTATGCGTTATGCGTTATGCGTTATGCGTTATGCGTTATGCGTTATGCGTTATGCGTTATGCGTTATGCGTTATGCGTTATGCGTTATGCGTTATGCGTTATGCGTTATGCGTTATGCGTTATGCGTTATGCGTTATGCGTTATGCGTTATGCGTTATGCGTTATGCGTTATGCGTTATGCGTTATGCGTTATGCGTTATGCGTTATGCGTTATGCGTTATGCGTTATGCGTTATGCGTTATGCGTTATGCGTTATGCGTTATGCGTTATGACTTTTTCATTGAGCGTTATGCGTTATGCGTAATGCGTTATGCATTATGCATTATGCGTTATGCGTTATGCGTAATGCGTTATGAGTAATGTGTCATGCGTTATGCGTTATGGACTATGCTTTATGCGTTATGCGTTATGGGTTATCCGTTATGCGTCATGCGTTATCCGTTATGCGTTATGCGTTATGCGTTATCCGTTATGGGTTATCCGTTATGCGTTACGCGTTATGCGTTATGCGTTATGCGTTATGCGTTATGCGTTATGCGTCATGCGTCATGCGTTATGCGTTATGCGTTATGCGTTATGCGTTATGCGTTATGGGTTATGCGTTATGCGTTATGCGTTATGCGTTATGCGTTCTGCGTTATGCGTTATGCATTATGCGTTATGCGTTATCCGTTATGCGTTATGCGTTATGCGTTATGCGTTATGCGATATGCGTCATGCGTTAAGCGTTATGCGTTATGCATTATGCGTTATCCGTTATGCGTTATGCGTTATGCGTTATGACTTTTCCATTGAGCGTTATGCGTTATTCGTTATGGGTTATGCGTTATGCGTTATGGGTTATGCGTTATGCGTTATGCGTTATGCGTTATGCGTTCTGCGTTATGCGTTATGCATTATGCGTTATGCGTTATCCGTTATGCGTTATGCGTTATGCGTTATCCGTTATGCGTCATGCGTTATCCGTTATGCGTTATGCGTTATGCGTTATCCGTTATGGGTTATCCGTTATGCGTTACGCGTTATGCGTTATGCGTTATGCGTTATGCGTTATGCGTTATGCGTCATGCGTCATGCGTTATGCGTTATGCGTTATGCGTTATGCGTTATGCGTTATGGGTTATGCGTTATGCGTTATGCGTTATGCGTTATGCGTTCTGCGTTATGCGTTATGCATTATGCGTTATGCGTTATCCGTTATGCGTTATGCGTTATGCGTTATGCGTTATGCGATATGCGTCATGCGTTAAGCGTTATGCGTTATGCATTATGCGTTATCCGTTATGCGTTATGCGTTATGCGTAATGCGTTATGAGTAATGTGTCATGCGTTATGCGTTATACGTTATGCGTTATGCGTTATGCGTTATGCGTTATGCGTTATGCGTTATGCGTTATGCGTTATGCGTTATGCGTTATGCGTTATGCGTTACGCGTTACGCGTTACGCGTTACGCGTTATGCGTTATGCGTTATGCGTTATGCGTTATGCGTTATGCGTTATGCGTTATGCGTTATGCGTTATCCGTTATGCGTTACGCGTTATGCGTTATGCGTTATGCGTTATGCGTTATGCGTTATGCGTTATGCGTTATGCGTTATGCGTTATGCGTTATGCGTTATGCGTTATGCGTTATGCGTTATGCGTTATGCGTTATGCGTTATGCGTTATGCGTTATGCGTTATGCGTTATGCGTTATGCGTTATGCGTTATGCGTTATGCGTTATGCGTTATGCGTTATGCGTTATGCGTTATGCGTTATGCGTTATGCGTTATGCGTTATGCGTTATGCGTTATGCGTTATGCGTTATGCGTTATGCGTTATGCGTTATGCGTTATGCGTTATGCGTTATGCGTTATGCGTTATGCGTTATGCGTTATGCGTTATGCGTTATGCGTTATGCGTTATGCGTTATGCGTTATGCGTTATGACTTTTTCATTGAGCGTTATGCGTTATGCGTAATGCGTTATGCATTATGCATTATGCGTTATGCGTTATGCGTAATGCGTTATGAGTAATGTGTCATGCGTTATGCGTTATGGACTATGCTTTATGCGTTATGCGTTATGGGTTATCCGTTATGCGTCATGCGTTATCCGTTATGCGTTATGCGTTATGCGTTATCCGTTATGGGTTATCCGTTATGCGTTACGCGTTATGCGTTATGCGTTATGCGTTATGCGTTATGCGTTATGCGTCATGCGTCATGCGTTATGCGTTATGCGTTATGCGTTATGCGTTATGCGTTATGCGTTATGCGTTATGCGTTATGCGTTATGCGTTATGCGTTATGCGTTATGCGTTATGCGTTATTCGTTATGCGTTATGCGTTATGCGTTATGCGTTATGCGTTATGCGTTATGCGTTATGCGTTATGCGTTATGCGTTATGCGTTATGCGTTATGCGTTATGCGTTATGCGTTATGCGTTATGGGTTATGCGTTATGCGTTATGCGTTATGCGTTATGCGTTATGCGTTATGCGTTATGCGTTATGCGTTATGCGTTATGCGTTATGCGTTATGCGTTATGCGTTATGCGTTATGCGTTATGCGTTATGCGTTATGCGTTATGCGTTATGCGTTATGCGTTATGCGTTATGCGTTATGCGTTATGCGTTATGCGTTATGCGTTATGCGTTATGCGTTATGCGTTATGCGTTATGCGTTATGCGTTATGCGTTATGCGTTATGCGTTATGCGTTATGCGTTATGCGTTATGCGTTATGCGTTATGCGTTATGCGTTATGCGTTATGCGTTATGCGTTATGCGTTATGCGTTATGCGTTATGCGTTATGCGTTATGCGTTATGCGTTATGCGTTATGCGTTATGCGTTATGCGTTATGCGTTATGCGTTATGCGTTATGCGTTATGCGTTATGCGTTATGGGTTATGCGTTATGCGTTATGCGTTATGCGTTATGCGTTATGGGTTATGCGTTATGCGTTATGCGTTAAGCATTAAGCATTATGACTTTTTCATTGAGCGTTATGCGTTATGACTTTTCCATTGAGCGTTATGCGTTATTCGTTATGGGTTATGCGTTATGCGTTATGGGTTATGCGTTATGCGTTATGCGTTATGCGTTATGCGTTATGCGTAATGCGTTATGCGTTATGAGTTATGCATTATGCGTTATGCGTTATCCGTTATGCGTTATGCGTTATGCGTTATGCGATATGCGTCATGCGTTAAGCGTTATGCGTTATGCGTTATGCATTATGCGTTATGCGTTATCCGTTATGCGTTATGCGTTATGCGTTATGCGTTATGTGTTATGCGTTATGCGTTAAGCGTTATACGTTATGCGTTATGCGTTATGTGTTATGCGTTATGCGTTATGTGTTATGCGTTGTGCTTTACGGGTTATGCGATATGCGTTATGCGTTATGACTTTTTCATTGAACGTTATGCGTTATGCGATATGCGTTATGCGTTATGCGTTATGCGTTATGCGTTATGCGTTATGCGTTATGCGTTATGCGTTATGCGTTATGCGTTATGCGTTATGCGTTATGCGTTATGCGTTATGCGTTATGCGTTAAGCATTATGACTTTTTCATTGAGCGTTATGCGTTATGACTTTTCCATTGAGCGTTATGCGTTATTCGTTATGGGTTATGCGTTATGCGTTATGGGTTATGCGTTATGCGTTATGCGTTATGCGTTATGCGTTATGCGTTATGCGTTATGCGTTATGCGTTATGCGTTATGCGTTATGCATTATGCGTTATGCGTTATCCGTTATGCGTTATGCGCTATGCGTTATGCGATATGCGTCATGCGTTAAGCGTTATGCGTTATGCATTATGCGTTATCCGTTATGCGTTATGCGTTATGCGTAATGCGTTATGAGTAATGTGTCATGCGTTATGCGTTATGCGTTATTCGTTAAGCGTTATGCTTTATGCGTTATGCGTTATGCGTTATGCGTTATGCGTTATGCGTTATGCGTTATCCGTTATGACTTTTTCATTGAGCGTTATGCGTTATGCGTAATGCGTTATGCATTATGCGTTATGCGTTATGCGTAATGCGTTATGAGTAATGTGTCATGCGTTATGCGTTATGCGTTATGCGTTATGCGTTATGCGTTATGCGTTATGCGTTATGCGTTATGCGTTATGCGTTATGCGTTATGACTTTTTCATTGAGCGTTATGCGTTATGCGTAATGCGTTATGCATTATGCGTTATGCGTTATGCGTAATGCGTTATGAGTAATGTGTCATGCGTTATGCGTTATGGACTATGCTTTATGCGTTATGCGTTATGGGTTATCCGTTATGCGTCATGTGTCATGCGTTATGCGTTATGCGTTATGCGTTATGCGTTATGCGTTATGCGTTATGCGTTATGCGTTATGCGTTATGCGTTATGCGTTATGCGTTATGCGTTATGCGTTACGCGTTACGCGTTACGCGTTACGCGTTATGCGTTATGCGTTATGCGTTATGCGTTATGCGTTATGCGTTATGCGTTATGCGTTATGCGTTATCCGTTATGCGTTACGCGTTATGCGTTATGCGTTATGCGTTATGCGTTATGCGTTATGCGTTATGCGTTATGCGTTATGCGTTATGCGTTATGCGTTATGCGTTATGCGTTATGCGTTATGCGTTATGCGTTATGCGTTATGCGTTATGCGTTATGCGTTATGCGTTATGCGTTATGCGTTATGCGTTATGCGTTATGCGTTATGCGTTATGCGTTATGCGTTATGCGTTATGCGTTATGCGTTATGCGTTATGCGTTATGCGTTATGCGTTATGCGTTATGCGTTATGCGTTATGCGTTATGCGTTATGCGTTATGCGTTATGCGTTATGCGTTATGCGTTATGCGTTATGCGTTATGCGTTATGCGTTATGCGTTATGCGTTATGACTTTTTCATTGAGCGTTATGCGTTATGCGTAATGCGTTATGCATTATGCATTATGCGTTATGCGTTATGCGTAATGCGTTATGAGTAATGTGTCATGCGTTATGCGTTATGGACTATGCTTTATGCGTTATGCGTTATGGGTTATCCGTTATGCGTCATGCGTTATCCGTTATGCGTTATGCGTTATGCGTTATCCGTTATGGGTTATCCGTTATGCGTTACGCGTTATGCGTTATGCGTTATGCGTTATGCGTTATGCGTTATGCGTCATGCGTCATGCGTTATGCGTTATGCGTTATGCGTTATGCGTTATGCGTTATGGGTTATGCGTTATGCGTTATGCGTTATGCGTTATGCGTTCTGCGTTATGCGTTATGCATTATGCGTTATGCGTTATCCGTTATGCGTTATGCGTTATGCGTTATGCGTTATGCGTTATGCGTAATGCGTTATGAGTAATGTGTCATGCGTTATGCGTTATGGACTATGCTTTATGCGTTATGCGTTATGGGTTATCCGTTATGCGTCATGCGTTATCCGTTATGCGTTATGCGTTATGCGTTATCCGTTATGGGTTATC
Organism: Lasioglossum baleicum; assembly: GCF_051020765.1. Taxonomy (NCBI): domain Eukaryota; kingdom Metazoa; phylum Arthropoda; class Insecta; order Hymenoptera; family Halictidae; genus Lasioglossum; species Lasioglossum baleicum. The sequence goes on from NW_027469347.1 coordinate 69,095, forward strand.
CGTTATGCGTTACGCGTTATGCGTTATGCGTTATGCGTTATGCGTTATGCGTTATGCGTCATGCGTCATGCGTTATGCGTTATGCGTTATGCGTTATGCGTTATGCGTTATGGGTTATGCGTTATGCGTTATGCGTTATGCGTTATGCGTTATGCGTTATGCGTTATGCGTTATGCGTTATGCGTTATGCGTTATGCGTTATGCGTTATGCGTTATGCGTTATGCGTTATGCGTTATGCGTTAAGCATTATGACTTTTTCATTGAGCGTTATGCGTTATGACTTTTCCATTGAGCGTTATGCGTTATTCGTTATGGGTTATGCGTTATGCGTTATGGGTTATGCGTTATGCGTTATGCGTTATGCGTTATGCGTTCTGCGTTATGCGTTATGCATTATGCGTTATGCGTTATCCGTTATGCGTTATGCGTTATGCGTTATGCGTTATGCGATATGCGTCATGCGTTAAGCGTTATGCGTTATGCATTATGCGTTATCCGTTATGCGTTATGCGTTATGCGTTATGCGTTATGCGTCATGCGTCATGCGTCATGCGTTATGCGTTATGCGTTATGCGTTATGCGTTATGCGTTATGCGTTATGCGTTATGCGTTATGCGTTATGCGTTATGCGTTATGCGTTATGCGTTATGCGTTATGCGTTATGCGTTATGCGTTAAGCATTATGACTTTTTCATTGAGCGTTATGCGTTATGACTTTTCCATTGAGCGTTATGCGTTATTCGTTATGGGTTATGCGTTATGCGTTATGGGTTATGCGTTATGCGTTATGCGTTATGCGTTATGCGTTCTGCGTTATGCGTTATGCATTATGCGTTATGCGTTATCCGTTATGCGTTATGCGTTATGCGTTATGCGTTATGCGATATGCGTCATGCGTTAAGCGTTATGCGTTATGCATTATGCGTTATCCGTTATGCGTTATGCGTTATGCGTAATGCGTTATGAGTAATGTGTCATGCGTTATGCGTTATGCGTTATGCGTTATGCGTTATGCGTTATGCGTTATGCGTTATGCGTTATGCGTTATGCGTTATGCGTTATGCGTTATGCGTTACGCGTTACGCGTTACGCGTTACGCGTTATGCGTTATGCGTTATGCGTTATGCGTTATGCGTTATGCGTTATGCGTTATGCGTTATGCGTTATCCGTTATGCGTTACGCGTTATGCGTTATGCGTTATGCGTTATGCGTTATGCGTTATGCGTTATGCGTTATGCGTTATGCGTTATGCGTTATGCGTTATGCGTTATGCGTTATGCGTTATGCGTTATGCGTTATGCGTTATGCGTTATGCGTTATGCGTTATGCGTTATGCGTTATGCGTTATGCGTTATGCGTTATGCGTTATGCGTTATGCGTTATGCGTTATGCGTTATGCGTTATGCGTTATGCGTTATGCGTTATGCGTTATGCGTTATGCGTTATGCGTTATGCGTTATGCGTTATGCGTTATGCGTTATGCGTTATGCGTTATGCGTTATGCGTTATGCGTTATGCGTTATGCGTTATGCGTTATGCGTTATGCGTTATGACTTTTTCATTGAGCGTTATGCGTTATGCGTAATGCGTTATGCATTATGCATTATGCGTTATGCGTTATGCGTAATGCGTTATGAGTAATGTGTCATGCGTTATGCGTTATGGACTATGCTTTATGCGTTATGCGTTATGGGTTATCCGTTATGCGTCATGCGTTATCCGTTATGCGTTATGCGTTATGCGTTATCCGTTATGGGTTATCCGTTATGCGTTACGCGTTATGCGTTATGCGTTATGCGTTATGCGTTATGCGTTATGCGTCATGCGTCATGCGTTATGCGTTATGCGTTATGCGTTATGCGTTATGCGTTATGGGTTATGCGTTATGCGTTATGCGTTATGCGTTATGCGTTCTGCGTTATGCGTTATGCATTATGCGTTATGCGTTATCCGTTATGCGTTATGCGTTATGCGTTATGCGTTATGCGATATGCGTCATGCGTTAAGCGTTATGCGTTATGCATTATGCGTTATCCGTTATGCGTTATGCGTTATGCGTAATGCGTTATGAGTAATGTGTCATGCGTTATGCGTTATGCGTTATGCGTTATGCGTTATGCGTTATGCGTTATGCGTTATGCGTTATGCGTTATGCGTTATGCGTTATGCGTTATGCGTTATGCGTTACGCGTTACGCGTTACGCGTTACGCGTTATGCGTTATGCGTTATGCGTTATGCGTTATGCGTTATGCGTTATGCGTTATCCGTTATGCGTTACGCGTTATGCGTTATGCGTTATGCGTTATGCGTTATGCGTTATGCGTTATGCGTTATGCGTTATGCGTTATGCGTTATGCGTTATGCGTTATGCGTTATGCGTTATGCGTTATGCGTTATGCGTTATGCGTTATGCGTTATGCGTTATGCGTTATGCGTTATGCGTTATGCGTTATGCGTTATGCGTTATGCGTTATGCGTTATGCGTTATGCGTTATGCGTTATGCGTTATGCGTTATGCGTTATGCGTTATGCGTTATGCGTTATGCGTTATGCGTTATGCGTTATGCGTTATGCGTTATGCGTTATGCGTTATGCGTTATGCGTTATGCGTTATGCGTTATGCGTTATGCGTTATGCGTTATGCGTTATGCGTTATGCGTTATGCGTTATGCGTTATGCGTTATGCGTTATGCGTTATGCGTTATGCGTCATGCGTTATGCGTTATGCGTTATGCGTTATGCGTTATGCGTTATGCGTTATGCGTTATGCGTTATGCGTTATGCGTTATGCGTTATGCGTTATGCGTTATGCGTTATGCGTTATGCGTTATGCGTTATGCGTTATGCGTTATGCGTTATGCGTTATGCGTTATGCGTTATGCGTTATGCGTTATGCGTTATGCGTTATGCGTTATGCGTTATGCGTTATGCGTTATGCGTTATGCGTTATGCGTTATGCGTTATGCGTTATGCGTAATGCGTTATGAGTAATGTGTCATGCGTTATGCGTTATGCGTTATTCGTTAAGCGTTATGCTTTATGCGTTATGCGTTATGCGTTATGCGTTATGCGTTATGCGATATGCGTCATGCGTTAAGCGTTATGCGTTATGCATTATGCGTTATCCGTTATGCGTTATGCGTTATGCGTAATGCGTTATGAGTAATGTGTCATGCGTTATGCGTTATGCGTTATTCGTTAAGCGTTATGCTTTATGCGTTATGCGTTATGCGTTATGCGTTATGCGTTATGCGTTATGCGTTATGCGTCATGCGTCATGCGTAATGCGTTATGCGTTATGCGTTATGCGTTATGCGTTATGCGTTATGCGTTATGCGTTATGCGTTATGCGTTATGCGTTATGCGTTATGCGTTATGCGTTATGCGTTATGCGTTATGCGTTATGCGTTATGCGTTATGCGTTATGCGTTATGCGTTATGCGTTATGCGTTATGCGTTATGCGTTATGCGTTATGCGTTATGCGTTATGCGTTATGCGTTATGCGTTATGCGTTATGCGTTATGCGTTATGCGTTATGCGTTATGCGTTATGCGTTATGCGTTATGCGTTATGCGTTATGCGTTATGCGTTATGCGTTATGCGTTATGCGTTATGCGTTATGCGTTATGCGTTATGCGTTATGCGTTATGCGTTATGCGTTATGCGTTATGCGTTATGCGTTATGCGTTATGGGTTATGCGTTATGCGTTATGCGTTATGCGTTATGCGTTATGCGTTATGCGTTATGCGTTATGCGTTATGCGTTATGCGTTATGCGTTATGGGTTATGCGTTATGCGTTATGCGTTAAGCATTAAGCATTATGACTTTTTCATTGAGCGTTATGCGTTATGACTTTTCCATTGAGCGTTATGCGTTATGCGTTATGCGTTATGCGTTATGCGTTATGCGTTATGCGTTATGCGTTATGCGTTATGCGTTATGCGTTATGCGTTATGCGTTATGCGTTATGCGTTATGCGTTATTCGTTATGCGTTATGCGTTATGCGTTATGCGTTATGCGTTATGCGATGTGCGTTATGCGTTATGCGTTATGCGTTATGCGTTATGCGTTATGCGTTATGCGTTATGCGTTATGCGTTATGCGTTATGCGTTATGCGTTATGCGTTATGCGTTATGCGTTATGCGTTATGCGTTATGCGTTATGCGTTATGCGTTATGCGTTAAGCATTATGACTTTTTCATTGAGCGTTATGCGTTATGACTTTTCCATTGAGCGTTATGCGTTATTCGTTATGGGTTATGCGTTATGCGTTATGGGTTATGCGTTATGCGTTATGCGTTATGCGTTATGCGTTATGCGTTATGCGTTATGCGTTATGCGTTATGCGTTATGCGTTATGCGTTATGCGTTATGCGTTATGCGTTATGCGTTATGCGTTATGCGTTATGCGTTATGCGTTATGCGTTATGCGTTATGCGTTATGCGTTATGCGTTATGCGTTATGCGTTATGCGTTATGCGTTATGCGTTATGCGTTATGCGTTATGCGTTATGCGTTATGCGTTATGCGTTATGCGTTATGCGTTATGCGTTATGCGTTATGCGTTATGCGTTATGCGTTATGCGTTATGCGTTATGCGTTATGCGTTATGCGTTATGCGTTATGCGTTATGCGTTATGCGTTATGCGTTATGCGTTATGCGTTATGCGTTATGCGTTATGCGTTATGCGTTATGCGTTATGCGTTATGCGTTATGCGTTATGCGTTATGCGTTATGCGTTATGCGTTATGCGTTATGCGTTATGCGTTATGCGTTATGCGTTATGCGTTATGCGTTATGCGTTATGCGTTATGCGTTATGCGTTATGCGTTATGCGTTATGCGTTATGCGTTATGCGTTATGCGTTATGCGTTATGGGTTATGCGTTATGCGTTATGCGTTATGCGTTATGCGTTATGCGTTATGCGTTATGCGTTATGCGTTATGCGTTATGCGTTATGGGTTATGCGTTATGCGTTATGCGTTAAGCATTAAGCATTATGACTTTTTCATTGAGCGTTATGCGTTATGACTTTTCCATTGAGCGTTATGCGTTATTCGTTATGGGTTATGCGTTATGCGTTATGGGTTATGCGTTATGCGTTATGCGTTATGCGTTATGCGTTATGCGTTATGCGTTATGCGTTATGCGTTATGCGTTATCCGTTATGCGTTATGCGTTATGCGTTATGCGATATGCGTCATGCGTTAAGCATTATGCGTTATGCATTATGCGTTATCCGTTATGCGTTATGCGTTATGCGTAATGCGTTATGAGTAATGTGTCATGCGTTATGCGTTATGCGTTATTCGTTAAGCGTTATGCGTTATTCGTTATGCGTTATGCGTTATGCGTTATGCGTTATGCGTTATGCGTTATGCGTTATGCGATATGCGTTATGCGTTATGCGTTATGCGTTATGCGTTACGCGTTATGCGTTACGCGTTATGCGTTATGCGTTATGCGTTATGCGTTATGCGTTATGCGTTATTCGTTATGCGTTATGCGTTATGCGTTATGCGTTATGCGTTATGCGTTATGCGATGTGCGTTATGCGTTATGCGTTATGCGTTATGCGTTATGCGTTATGCGTTATGCGTTATGCGTTATGCGTTATGCGTTATGCGTTATGCGTTATGCGTTATGCGTTATGCGTTATGCGTTAAGCATTATGACTTTTTCATTGAGCGTTATGCGTTATGACTTTTCCATTGAGCGTTATGCGTTATTCGTTATGGGTTATGCGTTATGCGTTATGGGTTATGCGTTATGCGTTATGCGTTATGCGTTATGCGTTATGCGTTATGCATTATGCGCTATGCGTTATCCGTTATGCGTTATGCGTTATGCGTTATGCGTTATGCGATATGCGTCATGCGTTAAGCGTTATGCGTTATGCATTATGCGTTATCCGTTATGCGTTATGCGTAATGCGTAATGCGTTATGAGTAATGTGTCATGCGTTATGCGTTATGCGTTATGCGTTATGCGTTATGCGTTATGCGTTATGCGTTATGCGTTATGCGTTATGCGTTATGCGTTATGCGTTATGCGTTATGCGTTATGCGTTATGCGTTATGCGTTATGCGTTACGCGTTACGCGTTATGCGTTATGCGTTATGCGTTATGCGTTATGCGTTATGCGTTATGCGTTATGCGTTATGTGTTATGCGTTATGCGTTAAGCGTTATACGTTATGCGTTATGCGTTATGCGTTATGTGTTATGCGTTATGCGTTATGTGTTATGCGTTGTGCTTTACGGGTTATGCGATATGCGTTATGCGTTATGACTTTTTCATTGCACGTTATGCGTTATGCGATATGCGTTATGCGTTATGCGTTATGCGTTATGCGTTATGCGTTATGCGTTATGCGTTATGCGTTATGCGTTATGCGTTATGCGTTATGCGTTATGCGTTATGCGTTATGCGTTATGCGTTATGCGTTATGCGTTATGCGTTATGCGTTATGCGTTATGCGTTACGCGTTATGCGTTATGCGTTATGCGTTATGCGTTATGCGTTATGCGTTATGCGTTATGCGTTATGCGTTATGCGTTATGCGTTATGCGTTATGCGTTATGCGTTATGCGTTATGCGTTATGACTTTTTCATTGAGCGTTATGCGTTATGACTTTTCCATTGAGCGTTATGCGTTATTCGTTATGGGTTATGCGTTATGCGTTATGGGTTATGCGTTATGCGTTATGCGTTATGCGTTATGCGTTATGCGTTATGCGTTATGCGTTATGCGTTATGCGTTATGCGTTATGCGTTATGCGTTATGCGTTATGCGTTATGCGTTATGCGTTATGCGTTATGCGTTATGCGTTATGCGTTATGCGTTATGCGTTATGCGTTATGCGTTATGCGTTATGCGTTATGCGTTATGCGTTATGCGTTATGCGTTATGCGTTATGCGTTATGCGTTATGCGTTATGCGTTATGCGTTATGCGTTATGCGTTATGCGTTATGCGTTATGCGTTATGCGTTATGCGTTATGCGTTATGCGTTATGCGTTATGCGTTATGCGTTATGCGTTATGCGTTATGCGTTATGCGTTATGCGTTATGCGTTATGCGTTATGCGTTATGCGTTATGCGTTATGCGTTATGCGTTATGCGTTATGCGTTATGCGTTATGCGTTATGCGTTATGCGTTATGCGTTATGCGTTATGCGTTATGTGTTATGCGTTGTGCTTTACGGGTTATGCGATATGCGTTATGCGTTATGACTTTTTCATTGAGCGTTATGCGTTATGCGTAATGCGTTATGCATTATGCGTTATGCGTTATGCGTAATGCGTTATGAGTAATGTGTCATGCGTTATGCGTTATGGACTATGCTTTATGCGTTATGCGTTATGGGTTATCCGTTATGCGTCATGCGTTATGCGTTATTCGTTATGCGTTATGCGTTATGCGTTATGCGTTATGCGTTATGCGTTATGCGTTATGCGATATGCGTTATGCGTTATGCGTTATGCGTTATGCGTTATGCGTTATGTGTTACGCGTTATGCGTTACGCGTTATGCGTTATGCGTTATGCGTTATGCGTTATGCGTTATGCGTTATTCGTTATGCGTTATGCGTTATGCGTTATGCGTTATGCGTTATGCGATGTGCGTTATGCGTTATGCGTTATGCGTTATGCGTTATGCGTTATGCGTTATGCGTTATGCGTTATGCGTTATGCGTTATGCGTTATGCGTTATGCGTTATGCGTTATGCGTTATGCGTTATGCGTTATGCGTTATGCGTTATGCGTTAAGCATTATGACTTTTTCATTGAGCGTTATGCGTTATGACTTTTCCATTGAGCGTTATGCGTTATTCGTTATGGGTTATGCGTTATGCGTTATGGGTTATGCGTTATGCGTTATGCATTATGCGTTATGCGTTATCCGTTATGCGTTATGCGTTATGCGTTATGCGATATGCGTCATGCGTTAAGCGTTATGCGTTATGCATTATGCGTTATCCGTTATGCGTTATGCGTTATGCGTAGTGCGTTATGAGTAATGTGTCATGCGTTATGCGTTATGCGTTATGCGTTATGCGTTATGCGTTACGCGTTATGCGTTACGCGTTATGCGTTATGCGTTATGCGTTATGCGTTATGCGTTATGCGTTATGCGTTATGCGTTATGCGTTATGCGTTATGCGTTATGCGTTATGCGTTATGCGTTATGCGTTATGCGTTATGCGTTATGCGTTATGCGTTATGCGTTATGCGTTATGCGTTATGCGTTATGCGTTATGCGTTATGCGTTATGCGTTATGCGTTATGCGTTATGCGTTATGCGTTATGCGTTAAGCGTTATGCGTTATGCGTTACGCGTTACGCGTTATGCGTTATGCGTTATGCGTTATGCGTTATGCGTTATGCGTTATGCGTTATGTGTTATGCGTTATGCGTAATGCGTTATGAGTAATGTGTCATGCGTTATGCGTTATGCGTTATGCGTTATGCATTATGCGTTATCCGTTATGCGTTATGCGTTATGGGTTATGCGTTATGCGTTATGCGTTATGCGTTATGCGTTATGCATTATGCGTTATGCGTTATCCGTTATGCGTTATGCGTTATGCGTTATGCGATATGCGTCATGCGTTAAGCGTTATGCGTTATGCATTATGCGTTATCCGTTATGCGTTATGCGTTATGCGTAATGCGTTATGAGTAATGTGTCATGCGTTATGCGTTATGCGTTATGCGTTATGTGTTATGCGTTACGCGTTATGCGTTACGCGTTATGCGTTATGCGTTATGCGTTATGCGTTATGCGTTATGCGTTATGCGTTATGCGTTATGCGTTAAGCGTTATACGTTATGCGTTATGCGTTATGTGTTATGCGTTATGTGTTATGCGTTGTGCTTTACGGGTTATGCGATATGCGTTATGCGTTATGACTTTTTCATTGAACGTTATGCGTTATGCGATATGCGTTATGCGTTATGCGTTATGCGTTATGCGTTATGCGTTATGCGTTATGCGTTATGCGTTATGCGTTATGCGTTATGCGTTATGCGTTATGCGTTATGCGTTATGCGTTATGCGTTACGCGTTATGCGTTATGCGTTATGCGTTATGCGTTATGCGTTATGCGTTATGCGTTATGCGTTATGCGTTATGCGTTATGCGTTATGCGTTATGCGTTATGCGTTATGCGTTATGCGTTATGACTTTTTCATTGAGCGTTATGCGTTATGACTTTTCCATTGAGCGTTATGCGTTATTCGTTATGGGTTATGCGTTATGCGTTATGGGTTATGCGTTATGCGTTATGCGTTATGCGTTATGCGTTATGCGTTATGCGTTATGCGTTATGCGTTATGCGTTATGCGTTATGCGTTATGCGTTATGCGTTATGCGTTATGCGTTATGCGTTATGCGTTATGCGTTATGCGTTATGCGTTATGCGTTATGCGTTATGCGTTATGCGTTATGCGTTATGCGTTATGCGTTATGCGTTATGCGTTATGCGTTATGCGTTATGCGTTATGCGTTATGCGTTATGCGTTATGCGTTATGCGTTATGCGTTATGCGTTATGCGTTATGCGTTATGCGTTATGCGTTATGCGTTATGCGTTATGCGTTATGCGTTATGCGTTATGCGTTATGCGTTATGCGTTATGCGTTATGCGTTATGCGTTATGCGTTATGCGTTATGCGTTATGCGTTATGCGTTATGCGTTATGCGTTATGCGTTATGCGTTATGTGTTATGCGTTGTGCTTTACGGGTTATGCGATATGCGTTATGCGTTATGACTTTTTCATTGAGCGTTATGCGTTATGCGTAATGCGTTATGCATTATGCGTTATGCGTTATGCGTAATGCGTTATGAGTAATGTGTCATGCGTTATGCGTTATGGACTATGCTTTATGCGTTATGCGTTATGGGTTATCCGTTATGCGTCATGCGTTATGCGTTATTCGTTATGCGTTATGCGTTATGCGTTATGCGTTATGCGTTATGCGTTATGCGTTATGCGATATGCGTTATGCGTTATGCGTTATGCGTTATGCGTTATGCGTTATGTGTTACGCGTTATGCGTTACGCGTTATGCGTTATGCGTTATGCGTTATGCGTTATGCGTTATGCGTTATTCGTTATGCGTTATGCGTTATGCGTTATGCGTTATGCGTTATGCGATGTGCGTTATGCGTTATGCGTTATGCGTTATGCGTTATGCGTTATGCGTTATGCGTTATGCGTTATGCGTTATGCGTTATGCGTTATGCGTTATGCGTTATGCGTTATGCGTTATGCGTTATGCGTTATGCGTTATGCGTTATGCGTTAAGCATTATGACTTTTTCATTGAGCGTTATGCGTTATGACTTTTCCATTGAGCGTTATGCGTTATTCGTTATGGGTTATGCGTTATGCGTTATGGGTTATGCGTTATGCGTTATGCATTATGCGTTATGCGTTATCCGTTATGCGTTATGCGTTATGCGTTATGCGATATGCGTCATGCGTTAAGCGTTATGCGTTATGCATTATGCGTTATCCGTTATGCGTTATGCGTTATGCGTAGTGCGTTATGAGTAATGTGTCATGCGTTATGCGTTATGCGTTATGCGTTATGCGTTATGCGTTACGCGTTATGCGTTACGCGTTATGCGTTATGCGTTATGCGTTATGCGTTATGCGTTATGCGTTATGCGTTATGCGTTATGCGTTATGCGTTATGCGTTATGCGTTATGCGTTATGCGTTATGCGTTATGCGTTATGCGTTATGCGTTATGCGTTATGCGTTATGCGTTATGCGTTATGCGTTATGCGTTATGCGTTATGCGTTATGCGTTATGCGTTATGCGTTATGCGTTATGCGTTATGCGTTAAGCGTTATGCGTTATGCGTTACGCGTTACGCGTTATGCGTTATGCGTTTTGCGTTATGCGTTATGCGTTATGCGTTATGCGTTATGTGTTATGCGTTATGCGTAATGCGTTATGAGTAATGTGTCATGCGTTATGCGTTATGCGTTATGCGTTATGCATTATGCGTTATCCGTTATGCGTTATGCGTTATGGGTTATGCGTTATGCGTTATGCGTTATGCGTTATGCGTTATGCATTATGCGTTATGCGTTATCCGTTATGCGTTATGCGTTATGCGTTATGCGATATGCGTCATGCGTTAAGCGTTATGCGTTATGCATTATGCGTTATCCGTTATGCGTTATGCGTTATGCGTAATGCGTTATGAGTAATGTGTCATGCGTTATGCGTTATGCGTTATGCGTTATGTGTTATGCGTTACGCGTTATGCGTTACGCGTTATGCGTTATGCGTTATGCGTTATGCGTTATGCGTTATGCGTTATGCGTTATGCGTTATGCGTTAAGCGTTATACGTTATGCGTTATGCGTTATGTGTTATGCGTTATGTGTTATGCGTTGTGCTTTACGGGTTATGCGATATGCGTTATGCGTTATGACTTTTTCATTGAACGTTATGCGTTATGCGATATGCGTTATGCGTTATGCGTTATGCGTTATGCGTTATGCGTTATGCGTTATGCGTTATGCGTTATGCGTTATGCGTTATGCGTTATGCGTTATGCGTTATGCGTTATGCGTTATGCGTTACGCGTTATGCGTTACGCGTTATGCGTTATGCGTTATGCGTTATGCGTTATTCGTTATGCGTTATGCGTTATGCGGTATGCGTTATGCGTTATGCGTTATGCGTTATGCGATATGCGTTATGCGTTATGCGTTATGCGTTATGCGTTATGCGTTATGCGTTATGCGTTACGCGTTATGCGTTACGCGTTATGCGTTATGCGTTATGCGTTATGCGTTATGCGTTATGCGTTATGTGTTATTCGTTAAGCATTATGACTTTTTCATTGAGCGTTATGCGTTATGACTTTTCCATTGAGCGTTATGCGTTATTCGTTATGGGTTATGCGTTATGCGTTATGGGTTATGCGTTATGCGTTATGCGTTATGCGTTATGCGTTATGCATTATGCGTTATGCGTTATCCGTTATGCGTTATGCGTTATGCGTTATGCGATATGCGTCATGCGTTAAGCGTTATGCGTTATGCATTATGCGTTATCCGTTATGCGTTATGCGTTATGCGTAATGCTTTATGAGTAATGTGTCATGCGTTATGCGTTATGCGTTATGCGTTATGCGTTATGCGTTATGCGTTACGCGTTATGCGTTACGCGTTATGCGTTATGCGTTATGCGTTATGCGTTATGCGTTATGCGTTATGCGTTATGCGTTATGCGTTAAGCGTTATACGTTATGCGTTATGCGTTATGTGTTATGCGTTATGCGTTATGTGTTATGCGTTGTGCTTTACGGGTTATGCGATATGCGTTATGCGTTATGACTTTTTCATTGAACGTTATGCGTTATGCGATATGCGTTATGCGTTATGCGTTATGCGTTATGCGTTATGCGTTATGCGTTATGCGTTATGCGTTATGCGTTATGCGTTATGCGTTATGCGTTATGCGTTACGCGTTATGCGTTACGCGTTATGCGTTATGCGTTATGCGTTATGCGTTATGCGTTATGCGTTATGTGTTATGCGTTATGCGTAATGCGTTATGAGTAATGTGTCATGCGTTATGCGTTATGCGTTATGCGTTATGCATTATGCGTTATCCGTTATGCGTTATGCGTTATGGGTTATGCGTTATGCGTTATGCGTTATGCGTTATGCATTATGCGTTATGCGTTATCCGTTATGCGTTATGCGTTATGCGTTATGCGATATGCGTCATGCGTTAAGCGTTATGCGTTATGCATTATGCGTTATCCGTTATGCGTTATGCGTTATGCGTAATGCTTTATGAGTAATGTGTCATGCGTTATGCGTTATGCGTTATGCGTTATGCGTTATGCGTTATGCGTTACGCGTTATGCGTTACGCGTTATGCGTTATGCGTTATGCGTTATGCGTTATGCGTTATGCGTTATGCGTTATGCGTTATGCGTTAAGCGTTATACGTTATGCGTTATGCGTTATGTGTTATGCGTTATGCGTTATGTGTTATGCGTTGTGCTTTACGGGTTATGCGATATGCGTTATGCGTTATGACTTTTTCATTGAACGTTATGCGTTATGCGATATGCGTTATGCGTTATGCGTTATGCGTTATGCGTTATGCGTTATGCGTTATGCGTTATGCGTTATGCGTTATGCGTTACGCGTTATGCGTTACGCGTTATGCGTTATGCGTTATGCGTTATGCGTTATTCGTTATGCGTTATGCGTTATGCGGTATGCGTTATGCGTTATGCGTTATGCGTTATGCGATATGCGTTATGCGTTATGCGTTATGCGTTATGCGTTACGCGTTATGCGTTACGCGTTATGCGTTATGCGTTATGCGTTATGCGTTATGCGTTATGCGTTATTCGTTATGCGATATGCGTTATGCGTTATGCGTTATGCGTTATGCGTTATGCGTTATGCGTTATGCGTTATGCGTTAAGCATTATGACTTTTTCATTGAGCGTTATGCGTTATGACTTTTCCATTGAGCGTTATGCGTTATTCGTTATGGGTTATGCGTTATGCGTTATGGGTTATGCGTTATGCGTTATGCGTAATGCGTTATGCGTTATGCATTATGCGTTATGCGTTATCCGTTATGCGTTATGCGTTATGCGTTATGCGTTATGCGATATGCGTCATGCGTTAAGCGTTATGCGTTATGCATTATGCGTTATCCGTTATGCGTTATGCGTTATGCGTAATGCGTTATGAGTAATGTGTCATGCGTTATGCGTTATGCGTTATGCGTTATGCGTTATGCGTTATGCGTTATGCGTTATGCGTTATGCGTTATGCGTTATGCGTTATGCGTTAAGCGTTATGCGTTATGCGTTACGCGTTACGCGTTATGCGTTATGCGTTATGCGTTATGCGTTATGCGTTATGCGTTATGCGTTATGCGTTATGCGTTATGTGTTATGCGTTATGCGTTAAGCGTTATACGTTATGCGTTATGCGTTATGTGTTATGCGTTATGCGTTATGTGTTATGCGTTGTGCTTTACGGGTTATGCGATATGCGTTATGCGTTATGACTTTTTCATTGAACGTTATGCGTTATGCGATATGCGTTATGCGTTATGCGTTATGCGTTATGCGTTATGCGTTATGCGTTATGCGTTATGCGTTATGCGTTATGCGTTACGCGTTATGCGTTACGCGTTATGCGTTATGCGTTATGCGTTATTCGTTATGCGTTATGCGTTATGCGTTATGCGTTATGCGTTATGCGTTATGCGATATGCGTTATGCGTTATGCGTTATGCGTTATGCGTTATGCGTTACGCGTTATGCGTTACGCGTTATGCGTTATGCGTTATGCGTTATGCGTTATGCGTTATTCGTTATGCGTTATGCGTTATGCGTTATGCGTTATGCGTTATGCGATGTGCGTTATGCGTTATGCGTTATGCGTTATGCGTTATGCGTTATGCGTTATGCGTTATGCGTTATGCGTTATGCGTTATGCGTTATGCGTTAAGCATTATGACTTTTTCATTGAGCGTTATGCGTTATGACTTTTCCATTGAGCGTTATGCGTTATTCGTTATGGGTTATACGTTATGCGTTATGGGTTATGCGTTATGCGTTATGCGTTATGCGTTATGCGTTATGCATTATGCGTTATGCGTTATCCGTTATGCGTTATGCGTTATGCGTTATGCGTTATGCGTTATGCGTTATGCGTTATGCGTTATGCGTTATGCGTTATGCGTTATGCGTTATGCGTTATCCGTTATGCGTTATGCGTAATGCGTAATGCGTTATGAGTAATGTGTCATGCGTTATGCGTTATGCGTTATGCGTTATGCGTTATGCGTTATGCGTTATGCGTTATGCGTTATGCGTTATGCGTTATGCGTTATGCGTTATGCGTTATGCGTTATGCGTTATGCGTTACGCGTTACGCGTTATGCGTTATGCGTTATGCGTTATGCGTTATGCGTTATGCGTTATGCGTTATGCGTTATGTGTTATGCGTTATGCGTTAAGCGTTATACGTTATGCGTTATGCGTTATGCGTTATGCGTTATGCGTTATGCGTTATGCGTTATGCGTTATGCGATGTGCGTTATGCGTTATTCGTTATGCGTTATGCGTTATGCGTTATGCGTTATGCGTTATGCGTTATGCGTTATGCGTTATGCGTTATGCGTTATGCGTTATGCGTTAAGCATTATGACTTTTTCATTGAGCGTTATGCGTTATGACTTTTCCATTGAGCGTTATGCGTTATTCGTTATGGGTTATGCGTTATGCGTTATGGGTTATGCGTTATGCGTTATGCGTTATGCGTTATGCGTTATGCGTTATGCATTATGCGTTTGCGTTATCCGTTATGCGTTATGCGTTATGCGTTATGCGTTATGCGATATGCGTCATGCGTTAAGCGTTATGCGTTATGCATTATGCGTTATCCGTTATGCGTTATGCGTAATGCGTAATGCGTTATGAGTAATGTGTCATGCGTTATGCGTTATGCGTTATGCGTTATGCGTTATGCGTTATGCGTTATGCGTTATGCGTTATGCGTTATGCGTTATGCGTTATGCGTTATGCGTTATGCGTTACGCGTTACGCGTTATGCGTTATGCGTTATGCGTTATGCGTTATGCGTTATGCGTTATGCGTTATGCGTTATGCGTTATGCGTTATGTGTTATGCGTTATGCGTTAAGCGTTATACGTTATGCGTTATGCGTTATGCGTTATGTGTTATGCGTTATGCGTTATGTGTTATGCGTTGTGCTTTACGGGTTATGCGATATGCGTTATGCGTTATGACTTTTTCATTGCACGTTATGCGTTATGCGATATGCGTTATGCGTTATGCGTTATGCGTTATGCGTTATGCGTTATGCGTTATGCGTTATGCGTTATGCGTTATGCGTTATGCGTTATGCGTTATGCGTTATGCGTTATGCGTTATGCGTTATGCGTTATGCGTTATGCGTTATGCGTTATGCGTTATGCGTTATGCGTTATGCGTTATGCGTTATGCGTTATGCGTTACGCGTTATGCGTTACGCGTTACGCGTTATGCGTTATGCGTTATGCGTTATGCGTTATGCGTTATGCGTTATTCGTTATGCGTTATGCGTTATGCGTTATGCGTTATGCGTTATGCGTTATGCGTTATGCGATGTGCGATGTGCGTTATGCGTTATGCGTTATGCGTTATGCGTTATGCGTTATGCGTTATGCGTTATGCGTTATGCGTTATGCGTTAAGCATTATGACTTTTTCATTGAGCGTTATGCGTTATGACTTTTCCATTGAGCGTTATGCGTTATTCGTTATGGGTTATGCGTTATGCGTTATGGGTTATGCGTTATGCGTTATGCGTTAGGCGTTATGCGTTATGCGTTATGCGTTATGCGTTATGCGTTATGCGTTATGCGTTATCCGTTATGCGTTATGCGTTATGCGTTATGCGATATGCGTCATGCGTTAAGCGTTATGCGTTATGCATTATGCGTTATCCGTTATGCGTTATGCGTTATGCGTAATGCGTTATGAGTAATGTGTCATGCGTTATGCGTTATGCGTTATGCGTTATGGGTTATGCGTTATGCGTTATGCGTTATGCGTTATGCGTTATGCGTTATGCGTTATGCGTTATGCGTTATGCGTTATGCGTTATGCGTTATGCGTTAGGCGTTATGCGTTACGCGTTATGCGTTACGCGTTACGCGTTATGCGTTATGCGTTATGCGTTATGCGTTATGCGTTATGCGTTATTCGTTATGCGTTATGCGTTATGCGTTATGCGTTATGCGTTATGCGTTATGCGATGTGCGATGTGCGTTATGCGTTATGCGTTATGCGTTATGCGTTATGCGTTATGCGTTATGCGTTATGCGTTATGCGTTATGCGTTATGCGTTAAGCATTATGACTTTTTCATTGAGCGTTATGCGTTATGACTTTTCCATTGAGCGTTATGCGTTATTCGTTATGGGTTATGCGTTATGCGTTATGGGTTATGCGTTATGCGTTATGCGTTAGGCGTTATGCGTTATGCGTTATGCGTTATGCGTTATGCGTTATGCGTTATGCGTTATGCGTTATGCGTTATGCGTTATGCGTTATGCGTTATGCGTTATGCGTTATGCGTTATGCGTTATGCGTTATGCGTTATGCGTTATGCGTTATGCGTTATGCGTTATGCGTTATGCGTTATGCGTTATGCGTTACGCGTTACGCGTTATGCGTTATGCGTTATGCGTTATGCGTTATGCGTTATGCGTTATGCGTTATGCGTTATGCGTTATGCGTTATGTGTTATGCGTTATGCGTTAAGCGTTATACGTTATGCGTTATGCGTTATGCGTTATGTGTTATGCGTTATGCGTTATGTGTTATGCGTTGTGCTTTACGGGTTATGCGATATGCGTTATGCGTTATGACTTTTTCATTGCACGTTATGCGTTATGCGATATGCGTTATGCGTTATGCGTTATGCGTTATGCGTTATGCGTTATGCGTTATGCGTTATGCGTTATGCGTTATGCGTTATGCGTTATGCGTTATGCGTTATGCGTTATGCGTTATGCGTTATGCGTTATGCGTTATGCGTTATGCGTTATGCGTTATGCGTTATGCGTTATGCGTTATGCGTTACGCGTTATGCGTTACGCGTTACGCGTTATGCGTTATGCGTTATGCGTTATGCGTTATGCGTTATGCGTTATTCGTTATGCGTTATGCGTTATGCGTTATGCGTTATGCGTTATGCGTTATGCGATGTGCGATGTGCGTTATGCGTTATGCGTTATGCGTTATGCGTTATGCGTTATGCGTTATGCGTTATGCGTTATGCGTTATGCGTTAAGCATTATGACTTTTTCATTGAGCGTTATGCGTTATGACTTTTCCATTGAGCGTTATGCGTTATTCGTTATGGGTTATGCGTTATGCGTTATGGGTTATGCGTTATGCGTTATGCGTTAGGCGTTATGCGTTATGCGTTATGCGTTATGCGTTATGCGTTATGCGTTATGCGTTATGCGTTATCCGTTATGCGTTATGCGTTATGCGTTATGCGATATGCGTCATGCGTTAAGCGTTATGCGTTATGCATTATGCGTTATCCGTTATGCGTTATGCGTTATGCGTAATGCGTTATGAGTAATGTGTCATGCGTTATGCGTTATGCGTTATGCGTTATGGGTTATGCGTTATGCGTTATGCGTTATGCGTTATGCGTTATGCGTTATGCGTTATGCGTTATGCGTTATGCGTTATGCGTTATGCGTTATGCGTTATGCGTTATGCGTTATGCGTTATGCGTTATGCGTTACGCGTTATGCGTTACGCGTTACGCGTTATGCGTTATGCGTTATGCGTTATGCGTTATGCGTTATGCGTTATTCGTTATGCGTTATGCGTTATGCGTTATGCGTTATGCGTTATGCGTTATGCGATGTGCGATGTGCGTTATGCGTTATGCGTTATGCGTTATGCGTTATGCGTTATGCGTTATGCGTTATGCGTTATGCGTTATGCGTTATGCGTTATGCGTTAAGCATTATGACTTTTTCATTGAGCGTTATGCGTTATGACTTTTCCATTGAGCGTTATGCGTTATTCGTTATGGGTTATGCGTTATGCGTTATGGGTTATGCGTTATGCGTTATGCGTTATGCGTTATGCATTATGCGTTATGCGTTATCCGTTATGCGTTATGCGTTATGCGTTATGCGATATGCGTCATGCGTTAAGCGTTATGCGTTATGCATTATGCGTTATCCGTTATGCGTTATGCGTTATGCGTAATGCGTTATGAGTAATGTGTCATGCGTTATGCGTTATGCGTTATGCGTTATGCGTTACGCGTTATGCGTTACGCGTTATGCGTTATGCGTTATGCGTTATGCGTTATGCGTTATGCGTTATGCGTTATGCGTTATGCGTTATGCGTTATGCGTTATGCGTTATGCGTTATGCGTTATGCGTTATGCGTTATGCGTTATGCGTTATGCGTTATGCGTTATGCGTTATGCGTTATGCGTTATGCGTTATGCGTTATGCGTTATGCGTTATGCGTTATGCGTTATGCGTTACGCGTTATGCGTTACGCGTTACGCGTTATGCGTTATGCGTTATGCGTTATGCGTTATGCGTTATGCGTTATTCGTTATGCGTTATGCGTTATGCGTTATGCGTTATGCGTTATGCGATGTGCGATGTGCGTTATGCGTTATGCGTTATGCGTTATGCGTTATGCGTTATGCGTTATGCGTTATGCGTTATGCGTTATGCGTTATGCGTTATGCGTTATGCGTTATGCGTTATGCGTTATGCGTTAAGCATTATGACTTTTTCATTGAGCGTTATGCGTTATGACTTTTCCATTGAGCGTTATGCGTTATTCGTTATGGGTTATGCGTTATGCGTTATGGGTTATGCGTTATGCGTTATGCGTTATGCGTTAGGCGTTATGCGTTATGCGTTATGCGTTATGCGTTATGCGTTATGCGTTATGCGTTATCCGTTATGCGTTATGCGTTATGCGTTATGCGTTATGCGATATGCGTCATGCGTTAAGCGTTATGCGTTATGCATTATGCGTTATCCGTTATGCGTTATGCGTTATGCGTAATGCGTTATGAGTAATGTGTCATGCGTTATGCGTTATGCGTTATTCGTTAAGCGTTATGCTTTATGCGTTATGCGTTATGCGTTATGCGTTATGCGTTATGCGTTATGCGTTATGCGTTATGCGTTATGCGTCATGCGTCATGCGTAATGCGTTATGCGTTATGCGTTATGCGTTATGCGTTATGCGTTATGCGTTATGCGTTATGCGTTATGCGTTATGCGTTATGCGTTATGCGTTATCCGTTATGCGTTACGCGTTACGCGTTACGCGTTATGCGTTATGCGTTATGCGTTATGCGTTATGCGTTATGCGTTATGCGTTACGCGTTATGCGTTACGCGTTACGCGTTATGCGTTATGCGTTATGCGTTATGCGTTATGCGTTATGCGTTATTCGTTATGCGTTATGCGTTATGCGTTATGCGTTATGCGTTATGCGTTATGCGATGTGCGATGTGCGTTATGCGTTATGCGTTATGCGTTATGCGTTATGCGTTATGCGTTATGCGTTATGCGTTATGCGTTATGCGTTATGCGTTATGCGTTAAGCATTATGACTTTTTCATTGAGCGTTATGCGTTATGACTTTTCCATTGAGCGTTATGCGTTATTCGTTATGGGTTATGCGTTATGCGTTATGGGTTATGCGTTATGCGTTATGCGTTAGGCGTTATGCGTTATGCGTTATGCGTTATGCGTTATGCGTTATGCGTTATGCGTTATCCGTTATGCGTTATGCGTTATGCGTTATGCGATATGCGTCATGCGTTAAGCGTTATGCGTTATGCATTATGCGTTATCCGTTATGCGTTATGCGTTATGCGTAATGCGTTATGAGTAATGTGTCATGCGTTATGCGTTATGCGTTATTCGTTAAGCGTTATGCTTTATGCGTTATGCGTTATGCGTTATGCGTTATGCGTTATGCGTTATGCGTTATGCGTTATGCGTTATGCGTTATGCGTCATGCGTCATGCGTAATGCGTTATGCGTTATGCGTTATGCGTTATGCGTTATGCGTTACGCGTTACGCGTTATGCGTTATGCGTTATGCGTTATGCGTTATGCGTTATGCGTTATGCGTTATGCGTTATGCGTTATGCGTTATGCGTTATGCGTTATGCGTTATGCGTTATGCGTTATGCGTTATGCGTTATGCGTTATGCGTTATGCGTTATGCGTTATGCGTTATGCGTTATGCGTTATGCGTTATGCGTTATGCGTTATGCGTTATGCGTTATGCGTTATGCGTTATGCGTTATGCGTTATGCGTTATGCGTTATGCGTTATGCGTTATGCGTTATGCGTTATGCGTTATGCGTTATGCGTTATGCGTTATGCGTTATGCGTTATGCGATATGCGTTATGCGTTATGCGTCATGCGTTATGCGTTATGCGTTATGCGTTATGCGTTATGCGTTATGCGTTATGCGTTATGCGTTATGCGTTATGCGTTATGCGTTATGCGTTATGCGTTATGCGTTATGCGTTATGCGTTATGCGTTATGCGTTATGCGTTATGCGTTATGCGTTATGCGTTATGCGTTATGCGTTATGCGTTATGCGTTATGTGTTATGCGTTGTGCTTTACGGGTTATGCGATATGCGTTATGCGTTATGACTTTTTCATTGAGCGTTATGCGTTATGCGTAATGCGTTATGCATTATGCGTTATGCGTTATGCGTAATGCGTTATGAGTAATGTGTCATGCGTTATGCGTTATGGACTATGCTTTATGCGTTATGCGTTATGGGTTATCCGTTATGCGTCATGCGTTATGCGTTATTCGTTATGCGTTATGCGTTATGCGTTATGCGTTATGCGTTATGCGTTATGCGTTATGCGTTATGCGTTATGCGATATGCGTTATGCGTTATGCGTTATGCGTTATGCGTTATGTGTTACGCGTTATGCGTTACGCGTTATGCGTTATGCGTTATGCGTTATGCGTTATGCGTTTATGCGTTATTCGTTATGCGTTATGCGTTATGCGTTATGCGTTATGCGTTATGCGTTATGCGATGTGCGTTATGCGTTATGCGTTATGCGTTATGCGTTATGCGTTATGCGTTATGCGTTATGCGTTATGCGTTATGCGTTATGCGTTATGCGTTATGCGTTATGCGTTATGCGTTATGCGTTATGCGTTATGCGTTATGCGTTATGCGTTATGCGTTATGCGTTATGCGTTAAGCATTATGACTTTTTCATTGAGCGTTATGCGTTATGACTTTTCCATTGAGCGTTATGCGTTATTCGTTATGGGTTATGCGTTATGCGTTATGGGTTATGCGTTATGCGTTATGCGTTATGCGTTATGCATTATGCGTTATGCGTTATCCGTTATGCGTTATGCGTTATGCGTTATGCGATATGCGTCATGCGTTAAGCGTTATGCGTTATGCATTATGCGTTATCCGTTATGCGTTATGCGTTATGCGTAATGCGTTATGAGTAATGTGTCATGCGTTATGCGTTATGCGTTATGCGTTATGCGTTACGCGTTATGCGTTACGCGTTATGCGTTATGCGTTATGCGTTATGCGTTATGCGTTATGCGTTATGCGTTATGCGTTATGCGTTATGCGTTATGCGTTATGCGTTATGCGTTATGCGTTATGCGTTATGCGTATGCGTTATGCGTTATGCGTTTATGCGTTATGCGTTATGCGTTATGCGTATGCGTTATGCGTTATGCGTTATGCGTTATGCGTTATGCGTTAGGCGTATGCGTTATGCGTTATGCGTTATGCGTTATGCGTTATGCGTTAAGCGTTATGCTTTATGCGTTATGCGTTATGCGTTATGCGTTTATGCGTTATGCGTTATGCGTTATGCGTTATGCGTTATGCGTCATGCGTCATGCGTAATGCGTTATGCGTTATGCGTTATGCGTTATGCGTTATGCGTTATGCGTTATGCGTTATGCGTTATGCGTTATGCGTTATGCGTTATGCGATATGCGTTATGCGTTATGCGTCATGCGTCATGCGTTATGCGTTATGCGTTATGCGTTATGCGTTATGCGTTATGCGTTATGCGTTATGCGTTATGCGTTATGCGTTATGCGTTATGCGTTATGCGTTATGCGTTATGCGTTATGCGTTATGCGTTATGCGTTATGCGTTATGCGTTATGCGTTATGCGTTATGCGTTATGCGTTATGCGTTATGCGTTATGCGTTAGCGTTATGCGTTATGCGTTATGCGTTATGCGTTATGCGTTATGCGTTATGCGTTATGCGTTATGCGTTATGCGTTATGCGTTATGCGTTATTCGTTATGCGTTATGCGTTATGCGTTATGCGTTATGCGTTATGCGATGTGCGTTATGCGTTATGCGTTATGCGTTATGCGTTATGCGTTATGCGTTATGCGTTATGCGTTATGCGTTATGCGTTATGCGTTATGCGTTATGCGTTATGCGTTATGCGTTATGCGTTATGCGTTATGCGTTATGCGTTATGCGTTTATGCGTTAAGCATTATGACTTTTTCATTGAGCGTTATGCGTTATGACTTTTCCATTGAGCGTTATGCGTTATTCGTTATGGGTTATGCGTTATGCGTTATGGGTTATGCGTTATGCGTTATGCGTTATGCGTTATGCATTATGCGTTATGCGTTATCCGTTATGCGTTATGCGTTATGCGTTATGCGATATGCGTCATGCGTTAAGCGTTATGCGTTATGCATTATGCGTTATCCGTTATGCGTTATGCGTTATGCGTAATGCGTTATGAGTAATGTGTCATGCGTTATGCGTTATGCGTTATGCGTTATGCGTTACGCCGTTATGCGTTACGCGTTATGCGTTATGCGTTATGCGTTATGCGTTATGCGTTATGCGTTATGCGTTATGCGTTATGCGTTATGCGTTATGCGTTAATGCGTTATGCGTTATGCGTTATGCGTTATGCGTTATGCGTTATGCGTTATGCGTTATGCGTTATGCGTTATGCGTTATGCGTTATGCGTTATGCGTTATGCGTTATGCGTTATGCGTTATGCGTTATGCGTTATGCGTTATGCGTTAGGCGTTATGCGTTATGCGTTATGCGTTATGCGTTATGCGTTATGCGTTAAGCGTTATGCTTTATGCGTTATGCGTTATGCGTTATGCGTTATGCGTTATGCGTTATGCGTTATGCGTTATGCGTTATGCGTCATGCGTCATGCGTAATGCGTTATGCGTTATGCGTTATGCGTTATGCGTTATGCGTTTATGCGTTATGCGTTATGCGTTATGCGTTATGCGTTATGCGTTATGCGATATGCGTTATGCGTTATGCGTCATGCGTCATGCGTTATGCGTTATGCGTTATGCGTTATGCGTTATGCGTTATGCGTTATGCGTTATGCGTTATGCGTTATGCGTTATGCGTTATGCGTTATGCGTTATGCGTTATGCGTTATGCGTTATGCGTTATGCGTTATCCGTTATGCGTTATGCGTTATGCGTTATGCGTTATGGGTTATGCGTTATGCGTTATGCGTTATGCGTTAGGCGTTATGCGTTATGCGTTATGCGTTATGCGTTATGCGTTATGCGTTATGCGTTATGCGTTATGCGTTATGCGTTATGCGTTATGCGTTATGCGTTATGCGTTATGCGTTATGCGTTATGCGTTATGCGTTATGCGTTATCCGTTATGCGTTATGCGTTATGCGTTATGCGTTATGGGTTATGCGTTATGCGTTATGCGTTATGCGTTAGGCGTTATGCGTTATGCGTTATGCGTTATGCGTTATGCGTTATGCGTTATGCGTTATGCGTTATGCGTTATGCGTTAGGCGTTATGCGTTATGCGTTATGCGTTATGCGTTATGCGTTATGCGTTATGCGTTATGCGTTATCCGTTATGCGTTATGCGTTATGCGTTATGCGTTATGGGTTATGCGTTATGCGTTATGCGTTATGCGTTAGGCGTTATGCGTTATGCGTTATGCGTTATGCGTTATGCGTTATGCGTTATGCGTTATGCGTTATCCGTTATGCGTTATGCGTTATGCGTTATGCGTTATGCGTTATGCGTTATGCGTTATGCGTTATGCGTTAAGCGTTATACGTTATGCGTTATGCGTTATGCGTTATGTGTTATGCGTTATGCGTTATGTGTTATGCGTTGTGCTTTACGGGTTATGCGATATGCGTTATGCGTTATGACTTTTTCATTGCACGTTATGCGTTATGCGATATGCGTTATGCGTTATGCGTTATGCGTTATGCGTTATGCGTTATGCGTTATGCGTTATGCGTTATGCGTTATGCGTTATGCGTTATGCGTTATGCGTTATGCGTTATGCGTTATGCGTTATGCGTTATGCGTTATGCGTTATGCGTTATGCGTTATGCGTTATGCGTTATGCGTTATGCGTTATGCGTTATGCGTTACGCGTTACGCGTTATGCGTTATGCGTTATGCGTTATGCGTTATGCGTTATGCGTTATTCGTTATGCGTTATGCGTTATGCGTTATGCGTTATGCGTTATGCGTTATGCGATGTGCGATGTGCGTTATGCGTTATGCGTTATGCGTTATGCGTTATGCGTTATGCGTTATGCGTTATGCGTTATGCGTTATGCGTTATGCGTTATGCGTTAAGCATTATGACTTTTTCATTGAGCGTTATGCGTTATGACTTTTCCATTGAGCGTTATGCGTTATTCGTTATGGGTTATGCGTTATGCGTTATGGGTTATGCGTTATGCGTTATGCGTTAGGCGTTATGCGTTATGCGTTATGCGTTATGCGTTATGCGTTATGCGTTATGCGTTATCCGTTATGCGTTATGCGTTATGCGTTATGCGATATGCGTCATGCGTTAAGCGTTATGCGTTATGCATTATGCGTTATCCGTTATGCGTTATGCGTTATGCGTAATGCGTTATGAGTAATGTGTCATGCGTTATGCGTTATGCGTTATTCGTTAAGCGTTATGCTTTATGCGTTATGCGTTATGCGTTATGCGTTATGCGTTATGCGTTATGCGTTATGCGTTATGCGTCATGCGTCATGCGTAATGCGTTATGCGTTATGCGTTATGCGTTATGCGTTATGCGTTACGCGTTACGCGTTATGCGTTATGCGTTATGCGTTATGCGTTATGCGTTATGCGTTATGCGTTATGCGTTATGCGTTATGCGTTATGCGTTATGCGTTATGCGTTATGCGTTATGCGTTATGCGTTATGCGTTATGCGTTATGCGTTATGCGTTATGCGTTATGCGTTATGCGTTATGCGTTATGCGTTATGCGTTATGCGTTATGCGTTATGCGTTATGCGTTATGCGTTATGCGTTATGCGTTATGCGTTATGCGTTATGCGTTATGCGTTATGCGTTATGCGTTATGCGTTATGCGTTATGCGTTATGCGATATGCGTTATGCGTTATGCGTCATGCGTTATGCGTTATGCGTTATGCGTTATGCGTTATGCGTTATGCGTTATGCGTTATGCGTTATGCGTTATGCGTTATGCGTTATGCGTTATGCGTTATGCGTTATGCGTTATGCGTTATGCGTTATGCGTTATGCGTTATGCGTTATGCGTTATGCGTTATGCGTTATGCGTTATGCGTTATGCGTTATGCGTTATGCGTTATGCGTTATGTGTTATGCGTTGTGCTTTACGGGTTATGCGATATGCGTTATGCGTTATGACTTTTTCATTGAGCGTTATGCGTTATGCGTAATGCGTTATGCATTATGCGTTATGCGTTATGCGTAATGCGTTATGAGTAATGTGTCATGCGTTATGCGTTATGGACTATGCTTTATGCGTTATGCGTTATGGGTTATCCGTTATGCGTCATGCGTTATGCGTTATTCGTTATGCGTTATGCGTTATGCGTTATGCGTTATGCGTTATGCGTTATGCGTTATGCGTTATGCGTTATGCGATATGCGTTATGCGTTATGCGTTATGCGTTATGCGTTATGTGTTACGCGTTATGCGTTACGCGTTATGCGTTATGCGTTATGCGTTATGCGTTATGCGTTATTCGTTATGCGTTATGCGTTATGCGTTATGCGTTATGCGTTATGCGATGTGCGTTATGCGTTATGCGTTATGCGTTATGCGTTATGCGTTATGCGTTATGCGTTATGCGTTATGCGTTATGCGTTATGCGTTATGCGTTATGCGTTATGCGTTATGCGTTATGCGTTATGCGTTATGCGTTATGCGTTAAGCATTATGACTTTTTCATTGAGCGTTATGCGTTATGACTTTTCCATTGAGCGTTATGCGTTATTCGTTATGGGTTATGCGTTATGCGTTATGGGTTATGCGTTATGCGTTATGCGTTATGCGTTATGCATTATGCGTTATGCGTTATCCGTTATGCGTTATGCGTTATGCGTTATGCGATATGCGTCATGCGTTAAGCGTTATGCGTTATGCATTATGCGTTATCCGTTATGCGTTATGCGTTATGCGTAATGCGTTATGAGTAATGTGTCATGCGTTATGCGTTATGCGTTATGCGTTATGCGTTACGCGTTATGCGTTACGCGTTATGCGTTATGCGTTATGCGTTATGCGTTATGCGTTATGCGTTATGCGTTATGCGTTATGCGTTATGCGTTATGCGTTATGCGTTATGCGTTATGCGTTATGCGTTATGCGTTATGCGTTATGCGTTATGCGTTATGCGTTATGCGTTATGCGTTATGCGTTATGCGTTATGCGTTATGCGTTATGCGTTATGCGTTATGCGTTATGCGTTATGCGTTATGCGTTATGCGTTATGCGTTATGCGTTATGCGTTATGCGTTATGCGTTACGCGTTATGCGTTACGCGTTACGCGTTATGCGTTATGCGTTATGCGTTATGCGTTATGCGTTATGCGTTATTCGTTATGCGTTATGCGTTATGCGTTATGCGTTATGCGTTATGCGATGTGCGATGTGCGTTATGCGTTATGCGTTATGCGTTATGCGTTATGCGTTATGCGTTATGCGTTATGCGTTATGCGTTATGCGTTATGCGTTATGCGTTATGCGTTACGCGTTATGCGTTACGCGTTACGCGTTATGCGTTATGCGTTATGCGTTATGCGTTATGCGTTATGCGTTATTCGTTATGCGTTATGCGTTATGCGTTATGCGTTATGCGTTATGCGATGTGCGATGTGCGTTATGCGTTATGCGTTATGCGTTATGCGTTATGCGTTATGCGTTATGCGTTATGCGTTATGCGTTATGCGTTATGCGTTATGCGTTATGCGTTATGCGTTAAGCATTATGACTTTTTCATTGAGCGTTATGCGTTATGACTTTTCCATTGAGCGTTATGCGTTATTCGTTATGGGTTATGCGTTATGCGTTATGGGTTATGCGTTATGCGTTATGCGTTATGCGTTAGGCATTATGCGTTATGCGTTATGCGTTATGCGTTATGCGTTATGCGTTATGCGTTATGCGTTATCCGTTATGCGTTATGCGTTATGCGTTATGCGTTATGCGATATGCGTCATGCGTTAAGCGTTATGCGTTATGCATTATGCGTTATCCGTTATGCGTTATGCGTTATGCGTAATGCGTTATGAGTAATGTGTCATGCGTTATGCGTTATGCGTTATTCGTTAAGCGTTATGCTTTATGCGTTATGCGTTATGCGTTATGCGTTATGCGTTATGCGTTATGCGTTATGCGTTATGCGTTATGCGTCATGCGTCATGCGTAATGCGTTATGCGTTATGCGTTATGCGTTATGCGTTATGCGTTATGCGTTATGCGTTATGTGTTACGCGTTATGCGTTACGCGTTATGCGTTATGCGTTATGCGTTATGCGTTATGCGTTATGCGTTATTCGTTATGCGTTATGCGTTATGCGTTATGCGTTATGCGTTATGCGATGTGCGTTATGCGTTATGCGTTATGCGTTATGCGTTATGCGTTATGCGTTATGCGTTATGCGTTATGCGTTATGCGTTATGCGATATGCGTTATGCGTTATGCGTTATGCGTTACGCGTTATGCGTTATGCGTTATGCGTTATGCGTTATGCGTTATGCGTTATTCGTTATGCGTTATGCGTTATGCGTTATGCGTTATGCGTTATGCGATGTGCGTTATGCGTTATGCGTTATGCGTTATGCGTTATGCGTTATGCGTTATGCGTTATGCGTTATGCGTTATGCGTTATGCGTTATGCGTTATGCGTTATGCGTTATGCGTTATGCGTTATGTGTTATGCGTTATGCGTTAAGCGTTATACGTTATGCGTTATGCGTTATGCGTTATGTGTTATGCGTTATGCGTTATGTGTTATGCGTTGTGCTTTACGGGTTATGCGATATGCGTTATGCGTTATGACTTTTTCATTGCACGTTATGCGTTATGCGATATGCGTTATGCGTTATGCGTTATGCGTTATGCGTTATGCGTTATGCGTTATGCGTTATGCGTTATGCGTTATGCGTTATGCGTTATGCGTTATGCGTTATGCGTTATGCGTTATGCGTTATGCGTTATGCGTTATGCGTTATGCGTTATGCGTTATGCGTTATGCGTTATGCGTTATGCGTTATGCGTTATGCGTTACGCGTTATGCGTTACGCGTTACGCGTTATGCGTTATGCGTTATGCGTTATGCGTTATGCGTTATTCGTTATGCGTTATGCGTTATGCGTTATGCGTTATGCGTTATGCGATGTGCGATGTGCGTTATGCGTTATGCGTTATGCGTTATGCGTTATGCGTTATGCGTTATGCGTTATGCGTTATGCGTTATGCGTTATGCGTTATGCGTTAAGCATTATGACTTTTTCATTGAGCGTTATGCGTTATGACTTTTCCATTGAGCGTTATGCGTTATTCGTTATGGGTTATGCGTTATGCGTTATGGGTTATGCGTTATGCGTTATGCGTTATGCGTTAGGCGTTATGCGTTATGCGTTATGCGTTATGCGTTATGCGTTATGCGTTATGCGTTATGCGTTATCCGTTATGCGTTATGCGTTATGCGTTATGCGATATGCGTCATGCGTTAAGCGTTATGCGTTATGCATTATGCGTTATCCGTTATGCGTTATGCGTTATGCGTAATGCGTTATGAGTAATGTGTCATGCGTTATGCGTTATGCGTTATTCGTTAAGCGTTATGCTTTATGCGTTATGCGTTATGCGTTATGCGTTATGCGTTATGCGTTATGCGTTATGCGTTATGCGTCATGCGTCATGCGTAATGCGTTATGCGTTATGCGTTATGCGTTATGCGTTATGCGTTATGCGTTATGCGTTATGCGTTATGCGTTATGCGTTATGCGTTATGCGTTATCCGTTATGCGTTACGCGTTACGCGTTATGCGTTATGCGTTATGCGTTATGCGTTATGCGTTATGCGTTATGCGTTATGCGTTATGCGTTATGCGTTATGCGTTATGCGTTATGCGTTATGCGTTATGCGTTATGCGTTATGCGTTATGCGTTATGCGTTATGCGTTATGCGTTATGCGTTATGCGTTATGCGTTATGGGTTATGCGTTATGCGTTATGCGTTATGCGTTATGCGTTATGCGTTATGCGTTATGCGTTATGCGTTATGCGTTATGCGTTATGCGTTATGCGTTATGCGTTATGCGTTATGCGTTATGCGTTATGCGTTATGCGTTATGCGTTATGCGTTATGCGTTATGCGTTATGCGTTATGCGTTATGCGTTATGCGTTATGCGTTATGCGTTATGCGTTATGCGTTATGCGTTATGCGTTATGCGTTATGCGTTATGCGTTATGCGTTATGCGTTATGCGTTATGCGTTATGCGTTATGCGTTATGCGTTATGCGTTATGCGTTATGCGTTATGCGTTATGCGTTATGCGTTATGAGTTATGCGTTATGCGTTATGCGTTATGCGTTATGTGTTATGCGTTGTGCTTTACGGGTTATGCGATATGCGTTATGCGTTATGACTTTTTCATTGAGCGTTATGCGTTATGCGTAATGCGTTATGCATTATGCGTTATGCGTTATGCGTAATGCGTTATGAGTAATGTGTCATGCGTTATGCGTTATGGACTATGCTTTATGCGTTATGCGTTATGGGTTATCCGTTATGCGTCATGCGTTATGCGTTATTCGTTATGCGTTATGCGTTATGCGTTATGCGTTATGCGTTATGCGTTATGCGTTATGCGTTATGCGATATGCGTTATGCGTTATGCGTTATGCGTTATACGTTACGTGTTACGCGTTATGCGTTACGCGTTATGCGTTATGCGTTATGCGTTATGCGTTATGCGTTATGCGTTATTCGTTATGCGTTATGCGTTATGCGTTATGCGTTATGCGTTATGCGATGTGCGTTATGCGTTATGCGTTATGCGTTATTCGTTATGCGTTATGCGTTATGCGTTATGCGTTATGCGTTATGCGTTATGCGTTATGCGTTATGCGTTATGCGTTATGCGTTATGCGTTATGCGTTATGCGTTATGCGTTATGCGTTAAGCATTATGACTTTTTCATTGAGCGTTATGCGTTATGACTTTTCCATTGAGCGTTATGCGTTATTCGTTATGGGTTATGCGTTATGCGTTATGGGTTATGCGTTATGCGTTATGCGTTATGCGTTATGCGTTATGCATTATGCGTTATGCGTTATCCGTTATGCGTTATGCGTTATGCGTTATGCGATATGCGTCATGCGTTAAGCGTTATGCGTTATGCATTATGCGTTATCCGTTATGCGTTATGCGTTATGCGTAATACGTTATGAGTAATGTGTCATGCGTTATGCGTTATGCGTTATGCGTTATGCGTTACGCGTTATGCGTTACGCGTTATGCGTTATGCGTTATGCGTTATGCGTTATGCGTTATGCGTTATGCGTTATGCGTTATGCGTTATGCGTTATGCGTTATGCGTTATGCGTTATGCGTTATGCGTTATGCGTTATGCGTTATGCGTTATGCGTTATGCGTTATGCGTTATGCGTTATGCGTTATGCGTTATGCGTTATGCGTTATGCGTTATGCGTTATGCGTTATGCGTTATGCGTTATGCGTTATGCGTTATGCGTTATGCGTTATGCGTTATGCGTTATGCGTTATGCGTTATGCGTTATGCGTTATGCGTTACGCGTTACGCGTTATGCGTTATGCGTTATGCGTTATGCGTTATGCGTTATGCGTTATGCGTTATGTGTTATGCGTTATGCGTTAAGCGTTATACGTTATGCGTTATGCGTTATGTGTTATGCGTTATGCGTTATGTGTTATGCGTTGTGCTTTACGGGTTATGCGATATGCGTTATGCGTTATGACTTTTTCATTGAACGTTATGCGTTATGCGATATGCGTTATGCGTTATGCGTTATGCGTTATGCGTTATGCGTTATGCGTTATGCGTTATGCGTTATGCGTTATGCGTTATGCGTTATGCGTTATGCGTTATGCGTTACGCGTTATGCGTTACGCGTTATGCGTTATGCGTTATGCGTTATGCGTTATTCGTTATGCGTTATGCGTTATGCGTTATGCGTTATGCGTTATGCGTTATGCGTTATGCGATATGCGTTATGCGTTATGCGTTATGCGTTATGCGTTATGCGTTACGCGTTATGCGTTACGCGTTATGCGTTATGCGTTATGCGTTATGCGTTATGCGTTATTCGTTATGCGTTATGCGTTATGCGTTATGCGTTATGCGTTATGCGTTATGCGTTATGCGTTATGCGATGTGCGTTATGCGTTATGCGTTATGCGTTATGCGTTATGCGTTATGCGTTATGCGTTATGCGTTATGCGTTATGCGTTATGCGTTATGCGTTATGCGTTATGCGTTAAGCATTATGACTTTTTCATTGAGCGTTATGCGTTATGACTTTTCCATTGAGCGTTATGCGTTATTCGTTATGGGTTATGCGTTATGCGTTATGGGTTATGCGTTATGCGTTATGCGTTATGCGTTATGCGTTATGCATTATGCGTTATGCGTTATCCGTTATGCGTTATGCGTTATGCGTTATGCGTTATGCGTTATGCGTTATGCATTATGCGTTATGCGTTATCCGTTATGCGTTAAGCGTTATGCGTTATGCATTATGCGTTATCCGTTATGCGTTATGCGTTATGCGTAATGCGTTATGAGTAATGTGTCATGCGTTATGCGTTATGCGTTATGCGTTATGCGTTATGCGTTATGCGTTATGCGTTATGCGTTATGCGTTACGCGTTACGCGTTATGCGTTATGCGTTATGCGTTATGCGTTATGCGTTATGCGTTATGCGTTATGCGTTATGTGTTATCCGTTATGCGTTAAGCGTTATACGTTATGCGTTATGCGTTATGTGTTATGCGTTATGCGTTATGTGTTATGCGTTGTGCTTTACGGGTTATGCGATATGCGTTATGCTTTATGACTTTTTCATTGAACGTTATGCGTTATGCGATATGCGTTATGCGTTATGCGTTATGCGTTATGCGTTATGCGTTATGCGTTATGCGTTATGTGTTATGCGTTATGCGTTATGCGTTATGCGTTATGCGTTATGCGTTATGCGTTATGCGTTATGCGTTATGCGTTATGCGTTATGCGTTATGCGTTATGCGTTATGCGTTATGCGTTATGCGTTATGCGTTATGCGTTATGCGTTATGCGTTATGCGTTATGCGTTATGCGTTATGCGTTGTGCGTTATGCGTTATGCGTTATGCGTTATGCGTTATGCGTTATGCGTTATGCGTTATGCGTTATGCGTTATGCGTTATGCGTTATGCGTTATGCGTTATGCGTTATGCGTTATGCGTTATGCGTTATGCGTTATGCGTTATGCGTTATGCGTTATGCGTTATGCGTTATGCGTTATGCGTTATGCGTTATGCGTTATGCGTTATGCGTTATGCGTTATGCGTTATGCGTCATGCGTTATGCGTTATGCGATATGCGTTATGCGTTATGCGTTATGCGTTATGCGTTATGCGTTATGCGTTATGCGTTATGCGTTATGCGTTATGCGTTATGCGTTATGCGTTATGCGTTATGCGTTATGAGTTATGCGTTATGCGTTATGCGTTATGCGTTATGCGTTATGCGTTATGCGTTATGCGTTATGCGTTATGCGTTATGCGTTATGCGTTATGCGTTATGCGTTATGCGTTATGCGTTATGCGTTATGCGTTATGCGTTGTGCGTTATGCGTTATGCGTTATGCGTTATGCGTTATGCGTTATGCGTTATGCGTTATGCGTTATGCGTTATGCGTTATGCGTTATGCGTTATGCGTTATGCGTTATGCGTTATGCGTTATGCGTTATGCGTTATGCGTTATGCGTTATGCGTTATGCGTTATGCGTTATGCGTTATGCGTTATGCGTTATGCGTTATGCGTTATGCGTTATGCGTTATGCGTCATGCGTTATGCGTTATGCGTTATGCGTTATGCGTTATGCGTTATGCGTTATGCGTTATGCGTTATGCGTTATGCGTTATGCGTTATGCGTTATGCGTTATGCGTTATGCGTTATGCGTTATGCGTTATGAGTTATGCGTTATGCGTTATGCGTTATGCGTTATGCGATGTGCGTTATGCGTTATGCGTTATGCGTTATGCGTTATGCGTTATGCGTTATGCGTTATGCGTTATGCGTTATGCGTTATGCGTTATGCGTTATGCGTTATGCGTTATGCGTTAAGCATTATGACTTTTTCATTGAGCGTTAAGCGTTATGACTTTTCCATTGAGCGTTATGCGTTATTCGTTATGGGTTATGCGTTATGCGTTATGGGTTATGCGTTATGCGTTATGCGTTATGCGTTATGCGTTATGCATTATGCGTTATGCGTTATCCGTTATGCGTTATGCGTTATGCGTTATGCGTTATGCGTTATGCGATATGCGTCATGCGTTAAGCGTTATGCGTTATGCATTATGCGTTATCCGTTATGCGTTATGCGTTATGCGTAATGCGTTATGAGTAATGTGTCATGCGTTATGCGTTATGCGTTATGCGTTATGCGTTATGCGTTATGCGTTATGCGTTATGCGTTATGCGTTATGCGTTATGCGTTATGCGTTATGCGTTATGCGTTAAGCGTTATGCGTTATGCGTTACGCGTTACGCGTTATGCGTTATGCGTTATGCGTTATGCGTTATGCGTTATGCGTTATGTGTTATGCGTTATGCGTTAAGCGTTATACGTTATGCGTTATGCGTTATGTGTTATGCGTTATGCGTTATGTGTTATGCGTTGTGCTTTACGGGTTATGCGATATGCGTTATGCGTTATGCGTTATGCGTTATGCGTTATGCGTTATGCGTTATGCGTTATGCGTTACGCGTTATGCGTTACGCGTTATGCGTTATGCGTTATGCGTTATGCGTTATTCGTTATGCGTTATGCGTTATGCGTTATGCGTTATGCGTTATGCGTTATGCGTTATGCGATATGCGTTATGCGTTATGCGTTATGCGTTATGCGTTATGCGTTACGCGTTATGCGTTACGCGTTATGCGTTATGCGTTATGCGTTATGCGTTATGCGTTATGCGTTATGCGTTATTCGTTATGCGTTATGCGTTATGCGTTATGCGTTATGCGTTATGC
Source organism: Lasioglossum baleicum (assembly GCF_051020765.1). Lineage (NCBI taxonomy): Eukaryota > Metazoa > Arthropoda > Insecta > Hymenoptera > Halictidae > Lasioglossum > Lasioglossum baleicum. The sequence goes on from NW_027469347.1 coordinate 104,301, forward strand.
GTTATGCGTTATGCGTTATGCGATGTGCGTTATGCGTTATGCGTTATGCGTTATGCGTTATGCGTTATGCGTTATGCGTTATGCGTTATGCGTTATGCGTTATGCGTTATGCGTTATGCGTTATGCGTTATGCGTTATGCGTTATGCGTTAAGCATTATGACTTTTTCATTGAGCGTTATGCGTTATGACTTTTCCATTGAGCGTTATGCGTTATTCGTTATGGGTTATGCGTTATGCGTTATGGGTTATGCGTTATGCGTTATGCGTTATGCGTTATGCGTTATGCATTATGCGTTATGCGTTATCCGTTATGCGTTATGCGTTATGCGTTATGCGTTATGCGTTATGCGTTATGCATTATGCGTTATGCGTTATCCGTTATGCGTTAAGCGTTATGCGTTATGCATTATGCGTTATCCGTTATGCGTTATGCGTTATGCGTAATGCGTTATGAGTAATGTGTCATGCGTTATGCGTTATGCGTTATGCGTTATGCGTTATGCGTTATGCGTTATGCGTTATGCGTTATGCGTTATGCGTTATGCGTTACGCGTTACGCGTTATGCGTTATGCGTTATGCGTTATGCGTTATGCGTTATGCGTTATGCGTTATGCGTTATGTGTTATGCGTTATGCGTTAAGCGTTATACGTTATGCGTTATGCGTTATGTGTTATGCGTTATGCGTTATGTGTTATGCGTTGTGCTTTACGGGTTATGCGATATGCGTTATGCTTTATGACTTTTTCATTGAACGTTATGCGTTATGCGATATGCGTTATGCGTTATGCGTTATGCGTTATGCGTTATGCGTTATGCGTTATGCGTTATGCGTTATGTGTTATGCGTTATGCGTTATGCGTTATGCGTTATGCGTTATGCGTTATGCGTTATGCGTTATGCGTTATGCGTTATGCGTTATGCGTTATGCGTTATGCGTTATGCGTTATGCGTTATGCGTTATGCGTTATGCGTTATGCGTTATGCGTTATGCGTTATGCGTTATGCGTTATGCGTTATGCGTTATGCGTTATGCGTTATGCGTTATGCGTTATGCGTTATGCGTTATGCGTTATGCGTTATGCGTTATGCGTTATGCGTTATGCGTTATGCGTTATGCGTTATGCGTTATGCGTTATGCGTTATGCGTTATGCGTTATGCGTTATGCGTTATGCGTTATGCGTTATGCGTTATGCGTTATGCGTTATGCGTTAAGCGTTATGCGTTATGCGTTACGCGTTACGCGTTATGCGTTATGCGTTATGCGTTATGCGTTATGCGTTATGCGTTATGCGTTATGCGTTATGTGTTATGCGTTATGCGTTAAGCGTTATACGTTATACGTTATGCGTTATGTGTTATGCGTTATGCGTTATGTGTTATGCGTTGTGCTTTACGGGTTATGCGATATGCGTTATGCGTTATGACTTTTTCATTGAACGTTATGCGTTATGCGATATGCGTTATGCGTTATGCGTTATGCGTTATGCGTTATGCGTTATGCGTTATGCGTTATGCGTTATGCGTTATGCGTTATGCGTTATGCGTTACGCGTTATGCGTTACGCGTTATGCGTTATGCGTTATGCGTTATTCGTTATGCGTTATGCGTTATGCGTTATGCGTTATGCGTTATGCGTTATGCGTTATGCGTTATGCGTTATGCGTTATGCGTTATGCGTTATGCGTTATGCGTTATGCGTTATGCGTTATGCGTTATGCGTTATGCGTTATGCGTTATGCGTTATGCGTTATGCGTTATGCGTTATGCGTTATGCGTTATGCGTTATGCGTTATGCGTAATGCGTTATGAGTAATGTGTCATGCGTTATGCGTTATGCGTTATGCGTTATGCGTTATGCGTTATGCGTTATGCGTTATGCGTTATGCGTTATGCGTTATGCGTTATGCGTTATGCGTTATGCGTTATGCGTTATGCGTTAAGCGTTATGCGTTATGCGTTACGCGTTACGCGTTATGCGTTATGCGTTATGCGTTATGCGTTATGCGTTATGCGTTATGCGTTATGCGTTATGTGTTATGCGTTATGCGTTAAGCGTTATACGTTATGCGTTATGCGTTATGTGTTATGCGTTATGCGTTATGTGTTATGCGTTGTGCTTTACGGGTTATGCGATATGCGTTATGCGTTATGACTTTTTCATTGAACGTTATGCGTTATGCGATATGCGTTATGCGTTATGCGTTATGCGTTATGCGTTATGCGTTATGCGTTATGCGTTATGCGTTATGCGTTATGCGTTATGCGTTATGCGTTATGCGTTATGCGTTACGCGTTATGCGTTACGCGTTATGCGTTATGCGTTATGCGTTATTCGTTATGCGTTATGCGTTATGCGTTATGCGTTATGCGTTATGCGTTATGCGTTATGCGATATGCGTCATGCGTTAAGCGTTATGCGTTATGCATTATGCGTTATCCGTTATGCGTTATGCGTTATGCGTAATGCGTTATGAGTAATGTGTCATGCGTTATGCGTTATGCGTTATTCGTTAAGCGTTATGCTTTATGCGTAATGCGTTATGCGTTATGCGTTATGCGTTATGCGTTATGCGTTATGCGTTATGCGTTATGCGTTATGCGTCATGCGTCATGCGTAATGCGTTATGCGTTATGCGTTATGCGTTATGCGTTATGCGTTATGCGTTATGCGTTATGTGTTATGCGTTGTGCTTTACGGGTTATGCGATATGCGTTATGCGTTATGACTTTTTCATTGAGCGTTATGCGTTATGCGTAATGCGTTATGCATTATGCGTTATGCGTTATGCGTAATGCGTTATGAGTAATGTGTCATGCGTTATGCGTTATGGACTATGCTTTATGCGTTATGCGTTATGGGTTATCCGTTATGCGTCATGCGTTATGCGTTATGCGTTATGCGTTATGCGTTATGCGTTATGCGTTATGCGTTATGCGTTATGCGTTATGCGTTATGCGTTATGCGTTATGCGTTATGCGTTATGCGTTATGCGTTATGCGTTATGCGTTATGCGTTATGCGTTATGCGTTATGCGTTATGCGTTATGCGTTATGCGTTATGCGTTATGCGTTATGCGTTATGCGTTATGCGTTATGCGTTATGCGTTATGCGTTATGCGTTATGCGTTATGCGTTATGCGTTATGCGTTATGCGTTATGCGTTATGCGTTATGCGTTATGCGTTATGCGTTATGCGTTATGTGTTATGCGTTGTGCTTTACGGGTTATGCGATATGCGTTATGCGTTATGACTTTTTCATTGAGCGTTATGCGTTATGCGTAATGCGTTATGCATTATGCGTTATGCGTTATGCGTAATGCGTTATGAGTAATGTGTCATGCGTTATGCGTTATGGACTATGCTTTATGCGTTATGCGTTATGGGTTATCCGTTATGCGTCATGCGTTATGCGTTATTCGTTATGCGTTATGCGTTATGCGTTGTGCGTTATGCGTTATGCGTTATGCGTTATGCGTTATGCGATATGCGTTATGCGTTATGCGTTATGCGTTATGCGTTATGTGTTACGCGTTATGCGTTACGCGTTATGCGTTATGCGTTATGCGTTATGCGTTATGCGTTATGCGTTATTCGTTATGCGTTATGCGTTATGCGTTATGCGTTATGCGTTATGCGATGTGCGTTATGCGTTATGCGTTATGCGTTATGCGTTATGCGTTATGCGTTATGCGTTATGCGTTATGCGTTATGCGTTATGCGTTATGCGTTATGCGTTATGCGTTATGCGTTATGCGTTATGCGTTAAGCATTATGACTTTTTCATTGAGCGTTATGCGTTATGACTTTTCCATTGAGCGTTATGCGTTATTCGTTATGGGTTATGCGTTATGCGTTATGGGTTATGCGTTATGCGTTATGCGTTATGCGTTATGCGTTATGCATTATGCGTTATGCGTTATCCGTTATGCGTTATGCGTTATGCGTTATGCGATATGCGTCATGCGTTAAGCGTTATGCGTTATGCATTATGCGTTATCCGTTATGCGTTATGCGTTATGCGTAATGCGTTATGAGTAATGTGTCATGCGTTATGCGTTATGCGTTATGCGTTATGCGTTACGCGTTATGCGTTACGCGTTATGCGTTATGCGTTATGCGTTATGCGTTATGCGTTATGCGTTATGCGTTATGCGTTATGCGTTATGCGTTATGCGTTATGCGTTATGCGTTATGCGTTATGCGTTATGCGTTATGCGTTATGCGTTATGCGTTATGCGTTATGCGTTATGCGTTATGCGTTATGCGTTATGCGTTATGCGTTATGCGTTATGCGTTATGCGTTATGCGTTATGCGTTATGCGTTATGCGTTATGCGTTATGCGTTATGCGTTATGCGTTATGCGTTATGCGTTATGCGTTACGCGTTATGCGTTACGCGTTACGCGTTATGCGTTATGCGTTATGCGTTATGCGTTATGCGTTATGCGTTATTCGTTATGCGTTATGCGTTATGCGTTATGCGTTATGCGTTATGCGATGTGCGATGTGCGTTATGCGTTATGCGTTATGCGTTATGCGTTATGCGTTATGCGTTATGCGTTATGCGTTATGCGTTATGCGTTATGCGTTATGCGTTATGCGTTAAGCATTATGACTTTTTCATTGAGCGTTATGCGTTATGACTTTTCCATTGAGCGTTATGCGTTATTCGTTATGGGTTATGCGTTATGCGTTATGGGTTATGCGTTATGCGTTATGCGTTATGCGTTAGGCGTTATGCGTTATGCGTTATGCGTTATGCGTTATGCGTTATGCGTTATGCGTTATGCGTTATGCGTTATGCGATATGCGTCATGCGTTAAGCGTTATGCGTTATGCATTATGCGTTATCCGTTATGCGTTATGCGTTATGCGTAATGCGTTATGAGTAATGTGTCATGCGTTATGCGTTATGCGTTATGCGTTATACGTTACGTGTTACGCGTTATGCGTTACGCGTTATGCGTTATGCGTTATGCGTTATGCGTTATGCGTTATTCGTTATGCGTTATGCGTTATGCGTTATGCGTTATGCGTTATGCGATGTGCGTTATGCGTTATGCGTTATGCGTTATTCGTTATGCGTTATGCGTTATGCGTTATGCGTTATGCGTTATGCGTTATGCGTTATGCGTTATGCGTTATGCGTTATGCGTTATGCGTTATGCGTTATGCGTTATGCGTTATGCGTTATGCGTTATGCGTTAAGCATTATGACTTTTTCATTGAGCGTTATGCGTTATGACTTTTCCATTGAGCGTTATGCGTTATTCGTTATGGGTTATGCGTTATGCGTTATGGGTTATGCGTTATGCGTTATGCGTTATGCGTTATGCGTTATGCATTATGCGTTATGCGTTATCCGTTATGCGTTATGCGTTATGCGTTATGCGATATGCGTCATGCGTTAAGCGTTATGCGTTATGCATTATGCGTTATCCGTTATGCGTTATGCGTTATGCGTAATGCGTTATGAGTAATGTGTCATGCGTTATGCGTTATGCGTTATGCGTTATGCGTTACGCGTTATGCGTTACGCGTTATGCGTTATGCGTTATGCGTTATGCGTTATGCGTTATGCGTTATGCGTTATGCGTTATGCGTTATGCGTTATGCGTTATGCGGTATGCGTTATGCGTTATGCGTTATGCGTTATGCGTTATGCGTTATGCGTTATGCGTTATGCGTTATGCGTTATGCGTTATGCGTTATGCGTTATGCGTTACGCGTTACGCGTTATGCGTTATGCGTTATGCGTTATGCGTTATGCGTTATGCGTTATGTGTTATGCGTTATGCGTTAAGCGTTATACGTTATGCGTTATGCGTTATGTGTTATGCGTTATGCGTTATGTGTTATGCGTTGTGCTTTACGGGTTATGCGATATGCGTTATGCGTTATGACTTTTTCATTGAACGTTATGCGTTATGCGATATGCGTTATGCGTTATGCGTTATGCGTTATGCGTTATGCGTTATGCGTTATGCGTTATGCGTTATGCGTTATGCGTTATGCGTTATGCGTTATGCGTTACGCGTTATGCGTTACGCGTTATGCGTTATGCGTTATGCGTTATGCGTTATTCGTTATGCGTTATGCGTTATGCGTTATGCGTTATGCGTTATGCGTTATGCGTTATGCGATATGCGTTATGCGTTATGCGTTATGCGTTATGCGTTATGCGTTACGCGTTATGCGTTACGCGTTATGCGTTATGCGTTATGCGTTATGCGTTATGCGTTATGCGTTATGCGTTATTCGTTATGCGTTATGCGTTATGCGTTATGCGTTATGCGTTATGCGTTATGCGTTATGCGATGTGCGTTATGCGTTATGCGTTATGCGTTATGCGTTATGCGTTATGCGTTATGCGTTATGCGTTATGCGTTATGCGTTATGCGTTATGCATTATGCGTTATGCGTTATCCGTTATGCGTTAAGCGTTATGCGTTATGCATTATGCGTTATCCGTTATGCGTTATGCGTTATGCGTAATGCGTTATGAGTAATGTGTCATGCGTTATGCGTTATGCGTTATGCGTTATGCGTTATGCGTTATGCGTTATGCGTTATGCGTTATGCGTTATGCGTTACGCGTTACGCGTTATGCGTTATGCGTTATGCGTTATGCGTTATGCGTTATGCGTTATGCGTTATGCGTTATGTGTTATGCGTTATGCGTTAAGCGTTATACGTTATGCGTTATGCGTTATGTGTTATGCGTTATGCGTTATGTGTTATGCGTTGTGCTTTACGGGTTATGCGATATGCGTTATGCTTTATGACTTTTTCATTGAACGTTATGCGTTATGCGATATGCGTTATGCGTTATGCGTTATGCGTTATGCGTTATGCGTTATGCGTTATGCGTTATGCGTTATGCGTTATGCGTTATGCGTTATGCGTTATGCGTTATGCGTTATGCGTTATGCGTTATGCGTTATGCGTTATGCGTTATGCGTTATGCGTTATGCGTTATGCGTTATGCGTTATGCGTTATGCGTTATGCGTTATGCGTTATGCGTTATGCGTTATGCGTTATGCGTTATGCGTTATGCGTTATGCGTTATGCGTTATGCGTTATGCGTTATGCGTTATGCGTTATGCGTTATGCGTTATGCGTTATGCGTTATGCGTTATGCGTTATGCGTTATGCGTTATGCGTTATGCGTTATGCGTTATGCGTTATGCGTTATGCGTTATGCGTTATGCGTTATGCGTTATGCGTTATGCGTTATGCGTTATGCGTTATGCGTTATGCGTTATGCGTTATGCGTTATGCGTTATGCGTTAAGCATTATGACTTTTTCATTGAGCGTTAAGCGTTATGACTTTTCCATTGAGCGTTATGCGTTATTCGTTATGGGTTATGCGTTATGCGTTATGGGTTATGCGTTATGCGTTATGCGTTATGCGTTATGCATTATGCGTTATGCGTTATCCGTTATGCGTTATGCGTTATGCGTTATGCGTTATGCGTTATGCGTTATGCGATATGCGTCATGCGTTAAGCGTTATGCGTTATGCATTATGCGTTATCCGTTATGCGTTATGCGTTATGCGTAATGCGTTATGAGTAATGTGTCATGCGTTATGCGTTATGCGTTATGCGTTATGCGTTATGCGTTATGCGTTATGCGTTATGCGTTATGCGTTATGCGTTATGCGTTATGCGTTATGCGTTAAGCGTTATGCGTTATGCGTTACGCGTTACGCGTTATGCGTTATGCGTTATGCGTTATGCGTTATGCGTTATGCGTTATGCGTTATGCGTTATGTGTTATGCGTTATGCGTTAAGCGTTATACGTTATGCGTTATGCGTTATGTGTTATGCGTTATGCGTTATGTGTTATGCGTTGTGCTTTACGGGTTATGCGATATGCGTTATGCGTTATGACTTTTTCATTGAACGTTATGCGTTATGCGATATGCGTTATGCGTTATGCGTTATGCGTTATGCGTTATGCGTTATGCGTTATGCGTTATGCGTTATGCGTTATGCGTTATGCGTTATGCGTTACGCGTTATGCGTTACGCGTTATGCGTTATGCGTTATGCGTTATTCGTTATGCGTTATGCGTTATGCGTTATGCGTTATGCGTTATGCGTTATGCGTTATGCGATATGCGTCATGCGTTAAGCGTTATGCGTTATGCATTATGCGTTATCCGTTATGCGTTATGCGTTATGCGTAATGCGTTATGAGTAATGTGTCATGCGTTATGCGTTATGCGTTATTCGTTAAGCGTTATGCTTTATGCGTTATGCGTTATGCGTTATGCGTTATGCGTTATGCGTTATGCGTTATGCGTTATGCGTTATGCGTCATGCGTCATGCGTAATGCGTTATGCGTTATGCGTTATGCGTTATGCGTTATGCGTTATGCGTTATGCGTTATGTGTTATGCGTTGTGCTTTACGGGTTATGCGATATGCGTTATGCGTTATGACTTTTTCATTGAGCGTTATGCGTTATGCGTAATGCGTTATGCATTATGCGTTATGCGTTATGCGTAATGCGTTATGAGTAATGTGTCATGCGTTATGCGTTATGGACTATGCTTTATGCGTTATGCGTTATGGGTTATCCGTTATGCGTCATGCGTTATGCGTTATGCGTTATGCGTTATGCGTTATGCGTTATGCGTTATGCGTTATGCGTTATGCGTTATGCGTTATGCGTTATGCGTTATGCGTTATGCGTTATGCGTTATGCGTTATGCGTTATGCGTTATGCGTTATGCGTTATGCGTTATGCGTTATGCGTTATGCGTTATGCGTTATGCGTTATGCGTTATGCGTTATGCGTTATGCGTTATGCGTTATGCGTTATGCGTTATGCGTTATGCGTTATGCGTTATGCGTTATGCGTTATGCGTTATGCGTTATGCGTTATGCGTTATGCGTTATGCGTTATGCGTTATGTGTTATGCGTTGTGCTTTACGGGTTATGCGATATGCGTTATGCGTTATGACTTTTTCATTGAGCGTTATGCGTTATGCGTAATGCGTTATGCATTATGCGTTATGCGTTATGCGTAATGCGTTATGAGTAATGTGTCATGCGTTATGCGTTATGGACTATGCTTTATGCGTTATGCGTTATGGGTTATCCGTTATGCGTCATGCGTTATGCGTTATTCGTTATGCGTTATGCGTTATGCGTTATGCGTTATGCGTTATGCGTTATGCGTTATGCGATATGCGTTATGCGTTATGCGTTATGCGTTATGCGTTATGTGTTACGCGTTATGCGTTACGCGTTATGCGTTATGCGTTATGCGTTATGCGTTATGCGTTATGCGTTATTCGTTATGCGTTATGCGTTATGCGTTATGCGTTATGCGTTATGCGATGTGCGTTATGCGTTATGCGTTATGCGTTATGCGTTATGCGTTATGCGTTATGAGTTATGCGTTATGCGTTATGCGTTATGCGTTATGCGTTATGCGTTATGCGTTATGCGTTATGCGTTAAGCATTATGACTTTTTCATTGAGCGTTATGCGTTATGACTTTTCCATTGAGCGTTATGCGTTATTCGTTATGGGTTATGCGTTATGCGTTATGGGTTATGCGTTATGCGTTATGCGTTATGCGTTATGCGTTATGCATTATGCGTTATGCGTTATCCGTTATGCGTTATGCGTTATGCGTTATGCGATATGCGTCATGCGTTAAGCGTTATGCGTTATGCATTATGCGTTATCCGTTATGCGTTATGCGTTATGCGTAATGCGTTATGAGTAATGTGTCATGCGTTATGCGTTATGCGTTATGCGTTATGCGTTACGCGTTATGCGTTACGCGTTATGCGTTATGCGTTATGCGTTATGCGTTATGCGTTATGCGTTATGCGTTATGCGTTATGCGTTATGCGTTATGCGTTATGCGTTATGCGTTATGCGTTATGCGTTATGCGTTATGCGTTATGCGTTATGCGTTATGCGTTATGCGTTATGCGTTATGCGTTATGCGTTATGCGTTATGCGTTATGCGTTATGCGTTATGCGTTATGCGTTATGCGTTATGCGTTATGCGTTACGCGTTATGCGTTACGCGTTACGCGTTATGCGTTATGCGTTATTCGTTATGGGTTATGCGTTATGCGTTATGCGTTATGCGTTATGCGATGTGCGATGTGCGTTATGCGTTATGCGTTATGCGTTATGCGTTATGCGTTATGCGTTATGCGTTATGCGTTATGCGTTATGCGTTATGCGTTATGCGTTATGCGTTATGCGTTATGCGTTATGCGTTATGCGTTATGCGTTATGCGTTATGCGTTATGCATTATGCGTTATGCGTTATCCGTTATGCGTTATGCGTTATGCGTTATGCGATATGCGTCATGCGTTAAGCGTTATGCGTTATGCATTATGCGTTATCCGTTATGCGTTATGCGTTATGCGTAATGCGTTATGAGTAATGTGTCATGCGTTATGCGTTATGCGTTATGCGTTATGCGTTACGCGTTATGCGTTACGCGTTATGCGTTATGCGTTATGCGTTATGCGTTATGCGTTATGCGTTATGCGTTATGCGTTATGCGTTATGCGTTATGCGTTATGCGTTATGCGTTATGCGTTATGCGTTATGCGTTATGCGTTATGCGTTATGCGTTATGCGTTATGCGTTATGCGTTATGCGTTATGCGTTATGCGTTATGCGTTATGCGTTATGCGTTATGCGTTATGCGTTATGCGTTACGCGTTATGCGTTACGCGTTACGCGTTATGCGTTATGCGTTATGCGTTATGCGTTATGCGTTATGCGTTATTCGTTATGCGTTATGCGTTATGCGTTATGCGTTATGCGTTATGCGATGTGCGATGTGCGTTATGCGTTATGCGTTATGCGTTATGCGTTATGCGTTATGCGTTATGCGTTATGCGTTATGCGTTATGCGTTATGCGTTAAGCATTATGACTTTTTCATTGAGCGTTATGCGTTATGACTTTTCCATTGAGCGTTATGCGTTATTCGTTATGGGTTATGCGTTATGCGTTATGGGTTATGCGTTATGCGTTATGCGTTATGCGTTAGGCGTTATGCGTTATGCGTTATGCGTTATGCGTTATGCGTTATGCGTTATGCGTTATGCGTTATGCGTTATGCGATATGCGTCATGCGTTAAGCGTTATGCGTTATGCATTATGCGTTATCCGTTATGCGTTATGCGTTATGCGTAATGCGTTATGAGTAATGTGTCATGCGTTATGCGTTATGCGTTATTCGTTAAGCGTTATGCTTTATGCGTTATGCGTTATGCGTTATGCGTTATGCATTATGCGTTATGCGTTATGCGTTATGCGTTATGCGTTATGCGTCATGCGTCATGCGTAATGCGTTATGCGTTATGCGTTATGCGTTATGCGTTATGCGTTATGCGTTATGCGTTATGCGTTATGCGTTATGCGTTATGCGTTATGCGTTATCCGTTATGCGTTACGCGTTACGCGTTATGCGTTATGCGTTATGCGTTATGCGTTATGCGTTACGCGTTATGCGTTATGCGTTATGCGTTATGCGTTATGCGTTATGCGTTATGCGTTATGCGTTATGCGTTATGCGTTATGCGTTATGCGTTATGCGTTATGCGTTATGCGTTATGCGTTATGCGTTATGCGTTATGCGTTATGCGTTATGCGTTATGCGTTATGCGTTATGCGTTATGCGTTATGCGTTATGCGTTATTCGTTATGCGTTATGCGTTATGCGTTATGCGTAATGCGTTATGAGTAATGTGTCATGCGTTATGCGTTATGGACTATGCTTTATGCGTTATGCGTTATGGGTTATCCGTTATGCGTCATGCGTTATGCGTTATGCGTTATGCGTTATGCGTTATGCGTTATGCGTTATGCGTTATGCGTTATGCGTTATGCGTTATGCGTTATGCGTTATGCGTTATGCGTTATGCGTTATGCGTTATGCGTTATGCGTTATGCGTTATGCGTTATGCGTTATGCGTTATGCGTTATGCGTTATGCGTTATGCGTTATGCGTTATGCGTTATGCGTTATGCGTTATGCGTTATGCGTTATGCGTTATGCGTTATGCGTTATGCGTTATGCGTTATGCGTTATGCGTTATGCGTTATGCGTTATGCGTTATGCGTTATGCGTTATGCGTTATGCGTTATGCGTTATGCGTTATGCGTTATGCGTTATGCGTTATGTGTTATGCGTTGTGCTTTACGGGTTATGCGATATGCGTTATGCGTTATGACTTTTTCATTGAGCGTTATGCGTTATGCGTAATGCGTTATGCATTATGCGTTATGCGTTATGCGTAATGCGTTATGAGTAATGTGTCATGCGTTATGCGTTATGGACTATGCTTTATGCGTTATGCGTTATGGGTTATCCGTTATGCGTCATGCGTTATGCGTTATTCGTTATGCGTTATGCGTTATGCGTTATGCGTTATGCGTTATGCGTTATGCGTTATGCGTTATGCGATATGCGTTATGCGTTATGCGTTATGCGTTATGCGTTATGTGTTACGCGTTATGCGTTACGCGTTATGCGTTATGCGTTATGCGTTATGCGTTATGCGTTATGCGTTATTCGTTATGCGTTATGCGTTATGCGTTATGCGTTATGCGTTATGCGATGTGCGTTATGCGTTATGCGTTATGCGTTATGCGTTATGCGTTATGCGTTATGCGTTATGCGTTATGCGTTATGCGTTATGCGTTATGCGTTATGCGTTATGCGTTATGCGTTATGCGTTAAGCATTATGACTTTTTCATTGAGCGTTATGCGTTATGACTTTTCCATTGAGCGTTATGCGTTATTCGTTATGGGTTATGCGTTATGCGTTATGGGTTATGCGTTATGCGTTATGCGTTATGCGTTATGCGTTATGCATTATGCGTTATGCGTTATCCGTTATGCGTTATGCGTTATGCGTTATGCGATATGCGTCATGCGTTAAGCGTTATGCGTTATGCATTATGCGTTATCCGTTATGCGTTATGCGTTATGCGTAATGCGTTATGAGTAATGTGTCATGCGTTATGCGTTATGCGTTATGCGTTATGCGTTACGCGTTATGCGTTACGCGTTATGCGTTATGCGTTATGCGTTATGCGTTATGCGTTATGCGTTATGCGTTATGCGTTATGCGTTATGCGTTATGCGTTATGCGTTATGCGTTATGCGTTATGCGTTATGCGTTATGCGTTATGCGTTATGCGTTATGCGTTATGCGTTATGCGTTATGCGTTATGCGTTATGCGTTATGCGTTATGCGTTATGCGTTACGCGTTATGCGTTACGCGTTACGCGTTATGCGTTATGCGTTATGCGTTATGCGTTATGCGTTATGCGTTATTCGTTATGCGTTATGCGTTATGCGTTATGCGTTATGCGTTATGCGATGTGCGATGTGCGTTATGCGTTATGCGTTATGCGTTATGCGTTATGCGTTATGCGTTATGCGTTATGCGTTATGCGTTATGCGTTATGCGTTATGCGTTAAGCATTATGACTTTTTCATTGAGCGTTATGCGTTATGACTTTTCCATTGAGCGTTATGCGTTATTCGTTATGGGTTATGCGTTATGCGTTATGGGTTATGCGTTATGCGTTATGCGTTATGCGTTAGGCGTTATGCGTTATGCGTTATGCGTTATGCGTTATGCGTTATGCGTTATGCGTTATGCGTTATGCGTTATGCGATATGCGTCATGCGTTAAGCGTTATGCGTTATGCATTATGCGTTATCCGTTATGCGTTATGCGTTATGCGTAATGCGTTATGAGTAATGTGTCATGCGTTATGCGTTATGCGTTATTCGTTAAGCGTTATGCTTTATGCGTTATGCGTTATGCGTTATGCGTTATGCGTTATGCGTTATGCGTTATGCGTTATGCGTTATGCGTCATGCGTCATGCGTAATGCGTTATGCGTTATGCGTTATGCGTTATGCGTTATGCGTTATGCGTTATGCGTTATGCGTTATGCGTTATGCGTTATGCGTTATGCGTTATCCGTTATGCGTTACGCGTTACGCGTTATGCGTTATGCGTTATGCGTTATGCGTTACGCGTTATGCGTTATGCGTTATGCGTTATGCGTTATGCGTTATGCGTTATGCGTTATGCGTTATGCGTTATGCGTTATGCGTTATGCGTTATGCGTTATGCGTTATGCGTTATGCGTTATGCGTTATGCGTTATGCGTTATGCGTTATGCGTTATGCGTTATGCGTTATGCGTTATGCGTTATGCGTTATGCGTTATGCGTTATGCGTTATGCGTTATGCGTTATGCGTTATGCGTTATGCGTTATGCGTTATGCGTTATGCGTTATGCGTTATGCGTTATGCGTTATGCGTTATGCGTTATGCGTTATGCGTTATGCGTTATGCGTTATGCGTTATGCGTTATGCGTTATGCGTTATGCGTTATGCGTTATGCGTTATGCGTTATGCGTTATGCGTTATGCGTTATGCGTTATGCGTTATGCGTTATGCGTTATGCGTTATGCGTTATGCGTTATGCGTTATGCGTTATGCGTTATGCGTTATGCGTTATGCGTTATGCGTTATGCGTTATGCGTTATGCGTTATGCGTTATGCGTTATGCGTTATGCGTTATGTGTTATGCGTTGTGCTTTACGGGTTATGCGATATGCCTTATGCGTTATGACTTTTTCATTGAGCGTTATGCGTTATGCGTAATGCGTTATGCATTATGCGTTATGCGTTATGCGTAATGCGTTATGAGTAATGCGTTATGAGTAATGTGTCATGCGTTATGGACTATGCTTTATGCGTTATGCGTTATGGGTTATCCGTTATGCGTCATGCGTTATGCGTTATGCGTTATGCGTTATGCGTTATGCGTTATGTGTTATGCGTTATGCGTTAAGCGTTATACGTTATGCGTTATGCGTTATGTGTTATGCGTTATGCGTTATGTGTTATGCGTTGTGCTTTACGGGTTATGCGATATGCGTTATGCGTTATGACTTTTTCATTGAACGTTATGCGTTATGCGATATGCGTTATGCGTTATGCGTTATGCGTTATGCGTTATGCGTTATGCGTTATGCGTTATGCGTTATGCGTTATGCGTTATGCGTTATGCGTTATGCGTTATGCGTTACGCGTTATGCGTTACGCGTTATGCGTTATGCGTTATGCGTTATGCGTTATTCGTTATGCGTTATGCGTTATGCGTTATGCGTTATGCGTTATGCGTTATGCGTTATGCGTTATGCGTTATGCGTTATGCGTTATGCGTTACGCGTTATGCGTTACGCGTTATGCGTTATGCGTTATGCGTTATGCGTTATGCGTTATGCGTTATTCGTTATGCGTTATGCGTTATGCGTTATGCGTTATGCGTTATGCGTTATGCGTTATGCGTTATGCGATGTGCGTTATGCGTTATGCGTTATGCGTTATGCGTTATGCGTTATGCGTTATGCGTTATGCGTTATGCGTTATGCGTTATGCGTTATGCGTTATGCGTTATGCGTTATGCGTTAAGCATTATGACTTTTTCATTGAGCGTTATGCGTTATGACTTTTCCATTGAGCGTTATGCGTTATTCGTTATGGGTTATGCGTTATGCGTTATGGGTTATGCGTTATGCGTTATGCGTTATGCGTTATGCGTTATGCATTATGCGTTATGCGTTATCCGTTATGCGTTATGCGTTATGCGGTATGCGTTATGCGTTATGCATTATGCGTTATGCGTTATCCGTTATGCGTTAAGCGTTATGCGTTATGCATTATGCGTTATCCGTTATGCGTTATGCGTTATGCGTAATGCGTTATGAGTAATGTGTCATGCGTTATGCGTTATGCGTTATGCGTTATGCGTTATGCGTTATGCGTTATGCGTTATGCGTTATGCGTTATGCGTTATGCGTTACGCGTTACGCGTTATGCGTTATGCGTTATGCGTTATGCGTTATGCGTTATGCGTTATGCGTTATGCGTTATGCGTTATGTGTTATGCGTTATGCGTTAAGCGTTATACGTTATGCGTTATGCGTTATGTGTTATGCGTTATGCGTTATGTGTTATGCGTTGTGCTTTACGGGTTATGCGATATGCGTTATGCTTTATGACTTTTTCATTGAACGTTATGCGTTATGCGATATGCGTTATGCGTTATGCGTTATGCGTTATGCGTTATGCGTTATGCGTTATGCGTTATGCGTTATGTGTTATGCGTTATGCGTTATGCGTTATGCGTTATGCGTTATGCGTTATGCGTTATGCGTTATGCGTTATGCGTTATGCGTTATGCGTTATGCGTTATGCGTTATGCGTTATGCGTTATGCGTTATGCGTTATGCGTTATGCGTTATGCGTTATGCGTTATGCGTTATGCGTTATGCGTTATGCGTTATGCGTTATGCGTTATGCGTTATGCGTTATGCGTTATGCGTTATGCGTTATGCGTTATGCGTTATGCGTTATGCGTTATGCGTTATGCGTTATGCGTTATGCGTTATGCGTTATGCGTTATGCGTTATGCGTTATGAGTTATGCGTTATGCGTTATGCGTTATGCGTTATGCGATGTGCGTTATGCGTTATGCGTTATGCGTTATGCGTTATGCGTTATGCGTTATGCGTTATGCGTTATGCGTTATGCGTTATGCGTTATGCGTTATGCGTTATGCGTTATGCGTTATGCGTTAAGCATTATGACTTTTTCATTGAGCGTTAAGCGTTATGACTTTTCCATTGAGCGTTATGCGTTATTCGTTATGGGTTATGCGTTATGCGTTATGGGTTATGCGTTATGCGTTATGCGTTATGCGTTATGCGTTATGCATTATGCGTTATGCGTTATCCGTTATGCGTTATGCGTTATGCGTTATGCGTTATGCGTTATGCGATATGCGTCATGCGTTAAGCGTTATGCGTTATGCATTATGCGTTATCCGTTATGCGTTATGCGTTATGCGTAATGCGTTATGAGTAATGTGTCATGCGTTATGCGTTATGCGTTATGCGTTATGCGTTATGCGTTATGCGTTATGCGTTATGCGTTAAGCGTTATGCGTTATGCATTATGCGTTATCCGTTATGCGTTATGCGTTATGCGTAATGCGTTATGAGTAATGTGTCATGCGTTATGCGTTATGCGTTATTCGTTAAGCGTTATGCTTTATGCGTTATGCGTTATGCGTTATGCGTTATGCGTTATGCGTTATGCGTTATGCGTTATGCGTTATGCGTTATTCGTTATGCGTTATGCGTTATGCGTTATGCGTTATGCGTTATGCGATGTGCGATGTGCGTTATGCGTTATGCGTTATGCGTTATGCGTTATGCGTTATGCGTTATGCGTTATGCGTTATGCGTTATGCGTTATGCGTTATGCGTTATGCGTTAAGCATTATGACTTTTTCATTGAGCGTTATGCGTTATGACTTTTCCATTGAGCGTTATGCGTTATTCGTTATGGGTTATGCGTTATGCGTTATGGGTTATGCGTTATGCGTTATGCGTTATGCGTTAGGCGTTATGCGTTATGCGTTATGCGTTATGCGTTATGCGTTATGCGTTATGCGTTATGCGTTATGCGTTATGCGATATGCGTCATGCGTTAAGCGTTATGCGTTATGCATTATGCGTTATCCGTTATGCGTTATGCGTTATGCGTAATGCGTTATGAGTAATGTGTCATGCGTTATGCGTTATGCGTTATTCGTTAAGCGTTATGCTTTATGCGTTATGCGTTATGCGTTATGCGTTATGCGTTATGCGTTATGCGTTATGCGTTATGCGTTATGCGTCATGCGTCATGCGTAATGCGTTATGCGTTATGCGTTATGCGTTATGCGTTATGCGTTATGCGTTATGCGTTATGCGTTATGCGTTATGCGTTATGCGTTATGCGTTATCCGTTATGCGTTACGCGTTACGCGTTATGCGTTATGCGTTATGCGTTATGCGTTATGCGTTACGCGTTATGCGTTATGCGTTATGCGTTATGCGTTATGCGTTATGCGTTATGCGTTATGCGTTATGCGTTATGCGTTATGCGTTATGCGTTATGCGTTATGCGTTATGCGTTATGCGTTATGCGTTATGCGTTATGCGTTATGCGTTATGCGTTATGCGTTATGCGTTATGCGTTATGCGTTATGCGTTATGCGTTATGCGTTATGCGTTATGCGTTATGCGTTATGCGTTATGCGTTATGCGTTATGCGTTATGCGTTATGCGTTATGCGTTATGCGTTATGCGTTATGCGTTATGCGTTATGCGTTATGCGTTATGCGTTATGCGTTATGCGTTATGCGTTATGCGTTATGCGTTATGCGTTATGCGTTATGCGTTATGCGTTATGCGTTATGCGTTATGCGTTATGCGTTATGCGTTATGCGTTATGCGTTATGCGTTATGCGTTATGCGTTATGCGTTATGCGTTATGCGTTATGCGTTATGCGTTATGCGTTATGCGTTATGCGTTATGCGTTATGCGTTATGCGTTATGCGTTATGCGTTATGCGTTATGCGTTATGCGTTATGCGTTATGCGTTATGTGTTATGCGTTGTGCTTTACGGGTTATGCGATATGCCTTATGCGTTATGACTTTTTCATTGAGCGTTATGCGTTATGCGTAATGCGTTATGCATTATGCGTTATGCGTTATGCGTAATGCGTTATGAGTAATGTGTCATGCGTTATGCGTTATGGACTATGCTTTATGCGTTATGCGTTATGGGTTATCCGTTATGCGTCATGCGTTATGCGTTATGCGTTATGCGTTATGCGTTATGCGTTATGTGTTATGCGTTATGCGTTAAGCGTTATACGTTATGCGTTATGCGTTATGTGTTATGCGTTATGCGTTATGTGTTATGCGTTGTGCTTTACGGGTTATGCGATATGCGTTATGCGTTATGACTTTTTCATTGAACGTTATGCGTTATGCGATATGCGTTATGCGTTATGCGTTATGCGTTATGCGTTATGCGTTATGCGTTATGCGTTATGCGTTATGCGTTATGCGTTATGCGTTATGCGTTATGCGTTATGCGTTACGCGTTATGCGTTACGCGTTATGCGTTATGCGTTATGCGTTATGCGTTATTCGTTATGCGTTATGCGTTATGCGTTATGCGTTATGCGTTATGCGTTATGCGTTATGCGTTATGCGTTATGCGTTATGCGTTATGCGTTACGCGTTATGCGTTACGCGTTATGCGTTATGCGTTATGCGTTATGCGTTATGCGTTATGCGTTATTCGTTATGCGTTATGCGTTATGCGTTATGCGTTATGCGTTATGCGTTATGCGTTATGCGTTATGCGATGTGCGTTATGCGTTATGCGTTATGCGTTATGCGTTATGCGTTATGCGTTATGCGTTATGCGTTATGCGTTATGCGTTATGCGTTATGCGTTATGCGTTATGCGTTATGCGTTAAGCATTATGACTTTTTCATTGAGCGTTATGCGTTATGACTTTTCCATTGAGCGTTATGCGTTATTCGTTATGGGTTATGCGTTATGCGTTATGGGTTATGCGTTATGCGTTATGCGTTATGCGTTATGCGTTATGCATTATGCGTTATGCGTTATCCGTTATGCGTTATGCGTTATGCGTTATGCGTTATGCGTTATGCATTATGCGTTATGCGTTATCCGTTATGCGTTAAGCGTTATGCGTTATGCATTATGCGTTATCCGTTATGCGTTATGCGTTATGCGTAATGCGTTATGAGTAATGTGTCATGCGTTATGCGTTATGCGTTATGCGTTATGCGTTATGCGTTATGCGTTATGCGTTATGCGTTATGCGTTATGCGTTACGCGTTACGCGTTATGCGTTATGCGTTATGCGTTATGCGTTATGCGTTATGCGTTATGCGTTATGCGTTATGCGTTATGTGTTATGCGTTATGCGTTAAGCGTTATACGTTATGCGTTATGCGTTATGTGTTATGCGTTATGCGTTATGTGTTATGCGTTGTGCTTTACGGGTTATGCGATATGCGTTATGCTTTATGACTTTTTCATTGAACGTTATGCGTTATGCGATATGCGTTATGCGTTATGCGTTATGCGTTATGCGTTATGCGTTATGCGTTATGCGTTATGCGTTATGTGTTATGCGTTATGCGTTATGCGTTATGCGTTATGCGTTATGCGTTATGCGTTATGCGTTATGCGTTATGCGTTATGCGTTATGCGTTATGCGTTATGCGTTATGCGTTATGCGTTATGCGTTATGCGTTATGCGTTATGCGTTATGCGTTATGCGTTATGCGTTATGCGTTATGCGTTATGCGTTATGCGTTATGCGTTATGCGTTATGCGTTATGCGTTATGCGTTATGCGTTATGCGTTATGCGTTATGCGTTATGCGTTATGCGTTATGCGTTATGCGTTATGCGTTATGCGTTATGCGTTATGCGTTATGCGTTATGAGTTATGCGTTATGCGTTATGCGTTATGCGTTATGCGATGTGCGTTATGCGTTATGCGTTATGCGTTATGCGTTATGCGTTATGCGTTATGCGTTATGCGTTATGCGTTATGCGTTATGCGTTATGCGTTATGCGTTATGCGTTATGCGTTATGCGTTAAGCATTATGACTTTTTCATTGAGCGTTAAGCGTTATGACTTTTCCATTGAGCGTTATGCGTTATTCGTTATGGGTTATGCGTTATGCGTTATGGGTTATGCGTTATGCGTTATGCGTTATGCGTTATGCGTTATGCATTATGCGTTATGCGTTATCCGTTATGCGTTATGCGTTATGCGTTATGCGTTATGCGTTATGCGATATGCGTCATGCGTTAAGCGTTATGCGTTATGCATTATGCGTTATCCGTTATGCGTTATGCGTTATGCGTAATGCGTTATGAGTAATGTGTCATGCGTTATGCGTTATGCGTTATGCGTTATGCGTTATGCGTTATGCGTTATGCGTTATGCGTTATGCGTTATGCGTTATGCGTTATGCGTTAAGCGTTATGCGTTATGCGTTACGCGTTACGCGTTATGCGTTATGCGTTATGCGTTATGCGTTATGCGTTATGCGTTATGCGTTATGCGTTATGCGTTATGTGTTATGCGTTATGCGTTAAGCGTTATACGTTATGCGTTATGCGTTATGTGTTATGCGTTATGCGTTATGTGTTATGCGTTGTGCTTTACGGGTTATGCGATATGCGTTATGCGTTATGACTTTTTCATTGAACGTTATGCGTTATGCGATATGCGTTATGCGTTATGCGTTATGCGTTATGCGTTATGCGTTATGCGTTATGCGTTATGCGTTATGCGTTATGCGTTATGCGTTATGCGTTATGCGTTATGCGTTACGCGTTATGCGTTACGCGTTATGCGTTATGCGTTATGCGTTATTCGTTATGCGTTATGCGTTATGCGTTATGCGTTATGCGTTATGCGTTATGCGTTATGCGTTATGCGATATGCGTCATGCGTTAAGCGTTATGCGTTATGCATTATGCGTTATCCGTTATGCGTTATGCGTTATGCGTAATGCGTTATGAGTAATGTGTCATGCGTTATGCGTTATGCGTTATTCGTTAAGCGTTATGCTTTATGCGTTATGCGTTATGCGTTATGCGTTATGCGTTATGCGTTATGCGTTATGCGTTATGCGTTATGCGTTATGCGTTATGCGTCATGCGTCATGCGTAATGCGTTATGCGTTATGCGTTATGCGTTATGCGTTATGCGATATGCGTTATGCGTTATGCGTTATGCGTTATGCGTTATGCGTTATGCGTTATGCGTTATGCGTTATCCGTTATGCGTTACGCGTTACGCGTTATGCGTTATGCGTTATGCGTTATGCGTTATGCGTTATGCATTATGCGTTATCCGTTATGCGTTATGCGTTATGCGTAATGCGTTATGAGTAATGTGTCATGCGTTATGCGTTATGCGTTATTCGTTAAGCGTTATGCTTTATGCGTTATGCGTTATGCGTTATGCGTTATGCGTTATGCGTTATGCGTTATGCTTTATGCGTTATGCGTTATGCGTTATGCGTTATGCGTTATGCGTTATGCGTTATGCGTTATGCGTTATGCGTTATGCGTCATGCGTCATGCGTAATGCGTTATGCGTTATGCGTTATGCGTTATGCGTTATGCGATATGCGTTATGCGTTATGCGTTATGCGTTATGCGTTATGCGTTATGCGTTATGCGTTATGCGTTATCCGTTATGCGTTACGCGTTACGCGTTATGCGTTATGCGTTATGCGTTATGCGTTATGCGTTATGCGTTATGCGTTATGCGTTATGCGTTATGCGTTATGCGTTATGCGTTATGCGTTATGCGTTATGCGTTATGCGTTATGCGTTATGCGTTATGCGTTATGCGTTATGCGTTATGCGTTATGCGTTATGCGTTATGCGTTATGCGTTATGCGTTATGCGTTATGCGTTATGCGTTATGCGTTATGCGTTATGCGTTATGCGTTATGCGTTATGCGTTATGCGTTATGCGTTATGCGTTATGCGTTATGCGTTATGCGTTATGCGTTATGCGTTATGCGTTATGCGTTATGCGTTATGCGATATGCGTTATGCGTTATGCGTCATGCGTTATGCGTTATGCGTTATGCGTTATGCGTTATGCGTTATGCGTTATGCGTTATGCGTTATGCGTTATGCGTTATGCGTTATGCGTTATGCGTTATGCGTTATGCGTTATGCGTTATGCGTTATGCGTTATGCGTTATGCGTTATGCGTTATGCGTTATGCGTTATGCGTTATGCGTTATGCGTTATGCGTTATGCGTTATGCGTTATGCGTTATGCGTTATGCGTTATGCGTTATGCGTTATGCGTTATGCGTTATGCGTTATGCGTTATGCGTTATGCGTTATGCGTTATGCGTTATGCGTTATGCGTTATGCGTTATGCGTTATGCGTTATGCGTTATGCGTTATGCGTTATGTGTTATGCGTTGTGCTTTACGGGTTATGCGATATGCGTTATGCGTTATGACTTTTTCATTGAGCGTTATGCGTTATGCGTAATGCGTTATGCATTATGCGTTATGCGTTATGCGTAATGCGTTATGAGTAATGTGTCATGCGTTATGCGTTATGGACTATGCTTTATGCGTTATGCGTTATGGGTTATCCGTTATGCGTCATGCGTTATGCGTTATTCGTTATGCGTTATGCGTTATGCGTTATGCGTTATGCGTTATGCGTTATGCGTTATGCGTTATGCGATATGCGTTATGCGTTATGCGTTATGCGTTATGCGTTATGTGTTACGCGTTATGCGTTACGCGTTATGCGTTATGCGTTATGCGTTATGCGTTATGCGTTATGCGTTATTCGTTATGCGTTATGCGTTATGCGTTATGCGTTATGCGATGTGCGTTATGCGTTATGCGTTATGCGTTATGCGTTATGCGTTATGCGTTATGCGTTATGCGTTATGCGTTATGCGTTATGCGTTATGCGTTATGCGTTATGCGTTATGCGTTATGCGTTATGCGTTATGCGTTAAGCATTATGACTTTTTCATTGAGCGTTATGCGTTATGACTTTTCCATTGAGCGTTATGCGTTATTCGTTATGGGTTATGCGTTATGCGTTATGGGTTATGCGTTATGCGTTATGCGTTATGCGTTATGCGTTATGCATTATGCGTTATGCGTTATCCGTTATGCGTTATGCGTTATGCGTTATGCGATATGCGTCATGCGTTAAGCGTTATGCGTTATGCGTTATGCGTTATGCGTTATGCGTTATGCGTTATGCGTTATGCGTTATGCGTTATGCGTTATGCGTTATGCGTTATGCGTTATGCGTTATGCGTTATGCGTTATGCGTTATGCGTTATGCGTTATGCGTTATGCGTTATGCGTTATGCGTTATGCGTTATGCGTTATGCGTTATGCGTTATGCGTTATGCGTTATGCGTTATGCGTTATGCGTTATGCGTTATGCGTTATGCGTTATGCGTTATGCGTTATGCGTTATGCGTTATGCGTTATGCGTTATGCGTTATGCGTTATGCGTTATGCGTTATGCGTTATGCGTTATGCGTTATGCGTTATGCGTTATGCGTTATGCGTTATGCGTTATGCGTTATGCGTTATGCGTTATGCGTTATGCGTTATGCGTTATGCGTTATGCGTTATGCGTTATGGGTTATGCGTTATGCGTTATGCGTTATGCGTTATGCGTTATGCGTTATGCGTTATGCGTTATGCGTTATGCGTTATGCGTTATGCGTTATGCGTTATGGGTTATGCGTTATGCGTTATGCGTTAAGCATTAAGCATTATGACTTTTTCATTGAGCGTTATGCGTTATGACTTTTCCATTGAGCGTTATGCGTTATGCGTTATGCGTTATGCGTTATGCGTTATGCGTTATGCGTTATGCGTTATGCGTTATGCGTTATGCGTTATGCGTTATGCGTTATTCGTTATGCGTTATGCGTTATGCGTTATGCGTTATGCGTTATGCGATGTGCGTTATGCGTTATGCGTTATGCGTTATGCGTTATGCGTTATGCGTTATGCGTTATGCGTTATGCGTTATGCGTTATGCGTTATGCGTTATGCGTTATGCGTTATGCGTTATGCGTTATGCGTTATGCGTTATGCGTTATGCGTTAAGCATTATGACTTTTTCATTGAGCGTTATGCGTTATGACTTTTCCATTGAGCGTTATGCGTTATTCGTTATGGGTTATGCGTTATGCGTTATGGGTTATGCGTTATGCGTTATGCGTTATGCGTTATGCGTTATGCGTTATGCGTTATGCGTTATGCATTATGCGTTATGCGTTATCCGTTATGCGTTATTCGTTATGCGTTATGCGATATGCGTCATGCGTTAAGCGTTATGCGTTATGCATTATGCGTTATCCGTTATGCGTTATGCGTTATGCGTTATGCGTAATGCGTTATGAGTAATGTGTCATGCGTTATGCGTTATGCGTTATTCGTTAAGCGTTATGCTTTATGCGTTATGCGTTATGCGTTATGCGTTATGCGTTATGCGTTATTCGTTATGCGTTATGCGTTATGCGTTATGCGTTATGCGTTATGCGTTATGCGTTATGCGTTATGCGTTATGCGTTATGCGTTATGCGTTATGCGTTATGCGTTATGCGTTATGCGTTATGCGTTATGCGTTATGCGTTATGCGTTATGCGTTATGCGTTATGCGTTATGCGTTATGCGTTATGCGTTATGCGTTATGCGTTATGCGTTATGCGTTATGCGTTATGCGTTATGCGTTATGCGTTATGCGTTATGCGTTATGCGTTATGCGTTATGCGTTATGCGTTATGCGTTATGCGTTATGCGTTATGCGTTATGCGTTATGCGTTATGCGTTATGCGTTATGCGTTATGCGTTATGCGTTATGCGTTATGCGTTATGCGTTATGCGTTATGCGTTATGCGTTATGCGTTATGCGTTATGCGTTATGCGTTATGCGTTATGCGTTATGCGTTATGCGTTATGCGTTATGCGTTATGCGTTATGCGTTATGCGTTATGCGTTATGCGTTATGCGTTATGCGTTATGCGTTATGCGTTATGCGTTATGCGTTATGGGTTATGCGTTATGCGTTATGCGTTATGCGTTATGCGTTATGCGTTATGCGTTATGCGTTATGCGTTATGCGTTATGCGTTATGCGTTATGCGTTATGCGTTATGCGTTATGCGTTATGGGTTATGCGTTATGCGTTATGCGTTAAGCATTAAGCATTATGACTTTTTCATTGAGCGTTATGCGTTATGACTTTTCCATTGAGCGTTATGCGTTATTCGTTATGGGTTATGCGTTATGCGTTATGGGTTATGCGTTATGCGTTATGCGTTATGCGTTATGCGTTATGCGTTATGCGTTATGCGTTATGCGTTATGCGTTATGCGTTATGCGTTATCCGTTATGCGTTATGCGTTATGCGTTATGCGATATGCGTCATGCGTTAAGCGTTATGCGTTATGCATTATGCGTTATCCGTTATGCGTTATGCGTTATGCGTAATGCGTTATGAGTAATGTGTCATGCGTTATGCGTTATGCGTTATTCGTTAAGCGTTATGCGTTATTCGTTATGCGTTATGCGTTATGCGTTATGCGTTATGCGTTATGCGTTATGCGATATGCGTTATGCGTTATGCGTTATGCGTTATGCGTTATGCGTTATGCGTTACGCGTTATGCGTTACGCGTTATGCGTTATGCGTTATGCGTTATGCGTTATGCGTTATGCGTTATGCGTTATGCGTTATTCGTTATGCGTTATGCGTAATGCGTTATGCGTTATGCGTTATGCGTTATGCGATGTGCGTTATGCGTTATGCGTTATGCGTTATGCGATATGCGTTATGCGTTATGCGTTATGCGTTATGCGTTATGCGTTATGCGTTACGCGTTATGCGTTACGCGTTATGCGTTATGCGTTATGCGTTATGCGTTATGCGTTATGCGTTATGCGTTATTCGTTATGCGTTATGCGTAATGCGTTATGCGTTATGCGTTATGCGTTATGCGATGTGCGTTATGCGTTATGCGTTATGCGTTATGCGTTATGCGTTATGCGTTATGCGTTATGCGTTATGCGTTATGCGTTATCCGTTATGCGTTACGCGTTACGCGTTATGCGTTATGCGTTATGCGTTATGCGTTATGCGTTATGCGTTATGCGTTATGCGTTATGCGTTATGCGTTATGCGTTATGCGTTATGCGTTATGCGTTATGCGTTATGCGTTATGCGTTATGCGTTATGCGTTATGCGTTATGCGTTATGCGTTATGCGTTATGCGTTATGCGTTATGCGTTATCCGTTATGCGTTACGCGTTACGCGTTATGCGTTATGCGTTTTGCGTTATGCGTTATGCGTTATGCGTTATGCGTTATGCGTTATGCGTTATGCGTTATGCGTTATGCGTTATGCGTTATGCGTTATGCGTTATGCGTTATGCGTTATGCGTTATGCGTTATGCGTTATGCGATATGCGTTATGCGTTATGCGTCATGCGTTATGCGTTATGCGTTATGCGTTATGCGTTATGCGTTATGCGTTATGCGTTATGCGTTATGCGTTATGCGTTATGCGTTATGCGTTATGCGTTATGCGTTATGCGTTATGCGTTATGCGTTATGCGTTATGCGTTATGCGTTATGCGTTATGCGTTATGCGTTATGCGTTATGCGTTATGCGTTATGCGTTATGCGTTATGCGTTATGCGTTATGCGTTATGCGTTATGCGTTATGCGTTATGCGTTATGCGTTATGCGTTATGCGTTATGCGTTATGCGTTATGCGTTATGCGTTATGCGTTATGCGTTATGCGTTATGCGTTATGCGTTATGCGTTATGCGTTATGTGTTATGCGTTGTGCTTTACGGGTTATGCGATATGCGTTATGCGTTATGACTTTTTCATTGAGCGTTATGCGTTATGCGTAATGCGTTATGCATTATGCGTTATGCGTTATGCGTTATGCGTAATGCGTTATGAGTAATGTGTCATGCGTTATGCGTTATGGACTATGCTTTATGCGTTATGCGTTATGGGTTATCCGTTATGCGTCATGCGTTATGCGTTATTCGTTATGCGTTATGCGTTATGCGTTATGCGTTATGCGTTATGCGTTATGCGTTATGCGATATGCGTTATGCGTTATGCGTTATGCGTTATGCGTTATGCGTTATGCGTTATGCGTTATGCGTTATGCGTTATTCGTTAAGCGTTATGCTTTATGCGTTATGCGTTATGCGTTATGCGTTATGCGTTATGCGTTATGCGTTATGCGTTATGCGTTATGCGTCATGCGTCATGCGTAATGCGTTATGCGTTATGCGTTATGCGTTATGCGTTATGCGTTATGCGTTATGCGTTATGCGTTATGCGTTATGCGTTATGCGTTATCCGTTATGCGTTACGCGTTATGCGTTATGCGTTATGCGTTATGCGTTATGCGTTATGCGTTATTCGTTATGCGTTATGCGTTATGCGTTATGCGTTATGCGTTATGCGATGTGCGTTATGCGTTATGCGTTATGCGTTATGCGTTATGCGTTATGCGTTATGCGTTATGCGTTATGCGTTATGCGTTATGCGTTATGCGTTATGCGTTATGTGTTATGCGTTATGCGTTAAGCGTTATACGTTATGCGTTATGCGTTATGCGTTATGTGTTATGCGTTATGCGTTATGTGTTATGCGTTGTGCTTTACGGGTTATGCGATATGCGTTATGCGTTATGACTTTTTCATTGCACGTTATGCGTTATGCGATATGCGTTATGCGTTATGCGTTATGCGTTATGCGTTATGCGTTATGCGTTATGCGTTATGCGTTATGCGTTATGCGTTATGCGTTATGCGTTATGCGTTATGCGTTATGCGTTATGCGTTATGCGTTATGCGTTATGCGTTATGCGTTATGCGTTATGCGTTATGCGTTATGCGTTACGCGTTATGCGTTACGCGTTACGCGTTATGCGTTATGCGTTATGCGTTATGCGTTATGCGTTATGCGTTATTCGTTATGCGTTATGCGTTATGCGTTATGCGTTATGCGTTATGCGATGTGCGATGTGCGTTATGCGTTATGCGTTATGCGTTATGCGTTATGCGTTATGCGTTATGCGTTATGCGTTATGCGTTATGCGTTATGCGTTAAGCATTATGACTTTTTCATTGAGCGTTATGCGTTATGACTTTTCCATTGAGCGTTATGCGTTATGCATTATGCGTTATCCGTTATGCGTTATGCGTTATGCGTAATGCGTTATGAGTAATGTGTCATGCGTTATGCGTTATGGACTATGCTTTATGCGTTATGCGTTATGGGTTATCCGTTATGCGTCATGCGTTATGCGTTATTCGTTATGCGTTATGCGTTATGCGTTATGCGTTATGCGTTATGCGTTATGCGTTATGCGTTATGCGATATGCGTTATGCGTTATGCGTTATGCGTTATGCGTTATGTGTTACGCGTTATGCGTTACGCGTTATGCGTTATGCGTTATGCGTTATGCGTTATGCGTTATGCGTTATTCGTTATGCGTTATGCGTTATGCGTTATGCGTTATGCGTTATGCGATGTGCGTTATGCGTTATGCGTTATGCGTTATTCGTTATGCGTTATGCGTTATGCGTTATGCGTTATGCGTTATGCGTTATGCGTTATGCGTTATGCGTTATGCGTTATGCGTTATGCGTTATGCGTTATGCGTTAAGCATTATGACTTTTTCATTGAGCGTTATGCGTTATGACTTTTCCATTGAGCGTTATGCGTTATTCGTTATGGGTTATGCGTTATGCGTTATGGGTTATGCGTTATGCGTTATGCGTTATGCGTTATGCGTTATGCATTATGCGTTATGCGTTATCCGTTATGCGTTATGCGTTATGCGTTATGCGATATGCGTCATGCGTTAAGCGTTATGCGTTATGCATTATGCGTTATCCGTTATGCGTTATGCGTTATGCGTAATGCGTTATGAGTAATGTGTCATGCGTTATGCGTTATGCGTAATGCGTTATGAGTAATGTGTCATGCGTTATGCGTTATGCGTTATGCGTTATGCGTTACGCGTTATGCGTTACGCGTTATGCGTTATGCGTTATGCGTTATGCGTTATGCGTTATGCGTTATGCGTTATGCGTTATGCGTTATGCGTTAAGCGTTATGCGTTATGCGTTATGCGTTATGCGTTATGCGTTATGCGTTATGCGTTATGCGTTATGCGTTATGCGTTATGCGTTATGCGTTATGCGTTATGCGTTATGCGTTATGCGTTATGCGTTATGCGTTATGCGTTATGCGTTATGCGTTATGCGTTATGCGTTATGCGTTATGCGTTATGCGTTATGCGTTATGCGTTATGCGTTATGCGTTATGCGTTATGCGTTATGCGTTATGCGTTATGCGTTATGCGTTATGCGTTATGCGTTATGCGTTATGCGTTATGCGTTATGCGTTATGCGTTATGCGTTATGCGTTATGCGTTATGCGTTATGCGTTATGCGTTATGCGTTATGCGTTATGCGTTATGCGTTATGCGTTATGCGTTATGCGTTATGCGTTATGCGTTATGCGTTATGCGTTATGCGTTATGCGTTATGCGTTATGCGTTATGCGTTATGCGTTATGCGTTATGCGTTATGCGTTATGCGTTATGCGTTATGCGTTATGCGTTATGCGTTATGCGTTATGCGTTATGCGTTATGCGTTATGCGTTATGCGTTATGCGTTATGCGTTATGCGTTATGCGTTATGCGTTATGCGTTATGCGTTATGCGTTATGCGTTATGCGTTATGCGTTATGCGTTATGCGTTATGCGTTATGCGTTATGCGTTATGCGTTATGCGTTATGCGTTATGCGTTATGCGTTATGCGTTATGCGTTATGCGTTATGCGTTATGCGTTATGCGTTATGCGTTATGCGTTATGCGTTATGCGTTATGCGTTATGGGTTATGCGTTATGCGTTATGCGTTATGCGTTATGCGTTATGCGTTATGCGTTATGCGTTATGCGTTATGCGTTATGCGTTATGGGTTATGCGTTATGCGTTATGCGTTAAGCATTAAGCATTATGACTTTTTCATTGAGCGTTATGCGTTATGACTTTTCCATTGAGCGTTATGCGTTATGCGTTATGCGTTATGCGTTATGCGTTATGCGTTATGCGTTATGAGTTATGCGTTATGCGTTATGCGTTATGCGTTATGCGTTATGCGTTATGCGTTATGCGTTATTCGTTATGCGTTATGCGTTATGCGTTATGCGTTATGCGTTATGCGATGTGCGTTATGCGTTATGCGTTATGCGTTATGCGTTATGCGTTATGCGTTATGCGTTATGCGTTATGCGTTATGCGTTATGCGTTATGCGTTATGCGTTATGCGTTATGCGTTATGCGTTATGCGTTATGCGTTAAGCATTATGACTTTTTCATTGAGCGTTATGCGTTATGACTTTTCCATTGAGCGTTATGCGTTATTCGTTATGGGTTATGCGTTATGCGTTATGGGTTATGCGTTATGCGTTATGCGTTATGCGTTATGCGTTATGCGTTATGCGTTATGCGTTATGCATTATGCGTTATGCGTTATCCGTTATGCGTTATGCGTTATGCGTTATGCGATATGCGTCATGCGTTAAGCGTTATGCGTTATGCATTATGCGTTATCCGTTATGCGTTATGCGTTATGCGTAATGCGTTATGAGTAATGTGTCATGCGTTATGCGTTATGCGTTATTCGTTAAGCGTTATGCTTTATGCGTTATGCGTTATGCGTTATGCGTTATGCGTTATGCGTTATCCGTTATGCGTTACGGGTTATGCGTTATGCGTTATGCGTTATGCGTTATGCGTTATGCGTTATGCGTTATGCGTTATGCGTTATGCGTTATGCGTTATGCGTTATGCGTTATGCGTTATGCGTTATGCGTTATGCGTTATGCGTTATGCGTTATGCGTTATGCGTTATGCGTTATGCGTTATGCGTTATGCGTTATGCGTTATGCGTTATGCGTTATGCGTTATGCGTTATGGGTTATGCGTTATGCGTTATGCGTTAAGCATTAAGCATTATGACTTTTTCATTGAGCGTTATGCGTTATGACTTTTCCATTGAGCGTTATGCGTTATTCGTTATGGGTTATGCGTTATGCGTTATGGGTTATGCGTTATGCGTTATGCGTTATGCGTTATGCGTTATGCGTTATGCGTTATGCGTTATGCGTTATCCGTTATGCGTTACGCGTTATGCGTTATGCGTTATGCGTTATGCGTTATGCGTTATGCGTTATGCGTTATGCGTTATGCGTTATGCGTTATGCGTTACGCGTTATGCGTTATGCGTTATGCGTTATGCGTTATGCGTTATGCGTTATGCGTTATGCGTTATGCGTTATGCGTTATGCGTTATGCGTTATGCGTTATGCGTTATGCGTTATGCGTTATGCGTTATGCGTTATGCGTTATGCGTTATGGGTTATGCGTTATGCGTTATGCGTTAAGCATTAAGCATTATGACTTTTTCATTGAGCGTTATGCGTTATGACTTTTCCATTGAGCGTTATGCGTTATGCGTTATGCGTTATGCGTTATGCGTTATGCGTTATGCGTTATGCGTTATGCGTTATGCGTTATGCGTTATGCGTTATGCGTTATGCGTTATTCGTTATGCGTTATGCGTTATGCGTTATGCGTTATGCGTTATGCGTTATGCGATGTGCGTTATGCGTTATGCGTTATGCGTTATGCGTTATGCGTTATGCGTTATGCGTTATGCGTTATGCGTTATGCGTTATGCGTTATGCGTTATGCGTTATGCGTTATGCGTTATGCGTTATGCGTTATGCGTTATGCGTTATGCGTTATGCGTTATGCGTTATGCGTTATGCGTTATGCGTTATGCGTTATGCGTTATGCGTTATGCGTTATGCGTTATGCGTTATGCGTTATGCGTTATGCGTTATGCGTTATGCGTTATGCGTTATGCGTTATGCGTTATGCGTTATGCGTTATGCGTTATGCGTTATGCGTTATGCGTTATGCGTTATGCGTTATGCGTTATGCGTTATGCGTTATGCGTTATGCGTTATGCGTTATGCGTTATGCGTTATGCGTTATGCGTTATGCGTTATGCGTTATGCGTTATGCGTTATGCGTTATGCGTTATGCGTTATGCGTTATGCGTTATGCGTTATGCGTTATGCGTTATGCGTTATGCGTTATGCGTTATGCGTTATGCGTTATGCGTTATGCGTTATGCGTTATGCGTTATGCGTTATGCGTTATGCGTTATGCGTTATGCGTTATGCGTTATGCGTTATGCGTTATGCGTTATGCGTTATGCGTTATGCGTTATGCGTTATGCGTTATGCGTTATGCGTTATGCGTTATGCGTTATGCGTTATGCGTTATGCGTTATGCGTTATGCGTTATGCGTTATGCGTTATGCGTTATGCGTTATGCGTTATGCGTTATGCGTTATGCGTTATGCGTTATGGGTTATGCGTTATGCGTTATGCGTTATGCGTTATGCGTTATGCGTTATGCGTTATGCGTTATGCGTTATGCGTTATGCGTTATGCGTTATGGGTTATGCGTTATGCGTTATGCGTTAAGCATTAAGCATTATGACTTTTTCATTGAGCGTTATGCGTTATGACTTTTCCATTGAGCGTTATGCGTTATGCGTTATGCGTTATGCGTTATGCGTTATGCGTTATGAGTTATGCGTTATGCGTTATGCGTTATGCGTTATGCGTTATGCGTTATGCGTTATGCGTTATTCGTTATGCGTTATGCGTTATGCGTTATGCGTTATGCGTTATGCGATGTGCGTTATGCGTTATGCGTTATGCGTTATGCGTTATGCGTTATGCGTTATGCGTTATGCGTTATGCGTTATGCGTTATGCGTTATGCGTTATGCGTTATGCGTTATGCGTTATGCGTTATGCGTTATGCGTTATGCGTTATGCGTTAAGCATTATGACTTTTTCATTGAGCGTTATGCGTTATGACTTTTCCATTGAGCGTTATGCGTTATTCGTTATGGGTTATGCGTTATGCGTTATGGGTTATGCGTTATGCGTTATGCGTTATGCGTTATGCGTTATGCGTTATGCGTTATGCGTTATGCATTATGCGTTATGCGTTATCCGTTATGCGTTATGCGTTATGCGTTATGCGATATGCGTCATGCGTTAAGCGTTATGCGTTATGCATTATGCGTTATCCGTTATGCGTTATGCGTTATGCGTAATGCGTTATGAGTAATGTGTCATGCGTTATGCGTTATGCGTTATTCGTTAAGCGTTATGCTTTATGCGTTATGCGTTATGCGTTATGCGTTATGCGTTATGCGTTATGCGTTATGCGTTATGCGTCATGCGTCATGCGTAATGCGTTATGCGTTATGCGTTATGCGTTATGCGTTATGCGTTATGCGTTATGCGTTATGCGTTATGCGTTATGCGTTATGCGTTATCCGTTATGCGTTACGGGTTATGCGTTATGCGTTATGCGTTATGCGTTATGCGTTATGCGTTATGCGTTATGCGTTATGCGTTATGCGTTATGCGTTATGCGTTATGCGTTATGCGTTATGCGTTATGCGTTATGCGTTATGCGTTATGCGTTATGCGTTATGCGTTATGCGTTATGCGTTATGCGTTATGCGTTATGCGTTATGCGTTATGCGTTATGCGTTATGCGTTATGCGTTATGCGTTATGCGTTATGGGTTATGCGTTATGCGTTATGCGTTAAGCATTAAGCATTATGACTTTTTCATTGAGCGTTATGCGTTATGACTTTTCCATTGAGCGTTATGCGTTATTCGTTATGGGTTATGCGTTATGCGTTATGGGTTATGCGTTATGCGTTATGCGTTATGCGTTATGCGTTATGCGTTATGCGTTATGCGTTATGCGTTATCCGTTATGCGTTACGCGTTATGCGTTATGCGTTATGCGTTATGCGTTATGCGTTATGCGTTATGCGTTATGCGTTATGCGTTATGCGTTATGCGTTACGCGTTATGCGTTATGCGTTATGCGTTATGCGTTATGCGTTATGCGTTATGCGTTATGCGTTATGCGTTATGCGTTATGCGTTATGCGTTATGCGTTATGCGTTATGCGTTATGCGTTATGCGTTATGCGTTATGCGTTATGCGTTATGGGTTATGCGTTATGCGTTATGCGTTAAGCATTAAGCATTATGACTTTTTCATTGAGCGTTATGCGTTATGACTTTTCCATTGAGCGTTATGCGTTATGCGTTATGCGTTATGCGTTATGCGTTATGCGTTATGCGTTATGCGTTATGCGTTATGCGTTATGCGTTATGCGTTATGCGTTATGCGTTATGCGTTATTCGTTATGCGTTATGCGTTATGCGTTATGCGTTATGCGTTATGCGTTATGCGATGTGCGTTATGCGTTATGCGTTATGCGTTATGCGTTATGCGTTATGCGTTATGCGTTATGCGTTATGCGTTATGCGTTATGCGTTATGCGTTATGCGTTATGCGTTATGCGTTATGCGTTATGCGTTATGCGTTATGCGTTATGCGTTATGCGTTAAGCATTATGACTTTTTCATTGAGCGTTATGCGTTATGACTTTTCCATTGAGCGTTATGCGTTATTCGTTATGGGTTATGCGTTATGCGTTATGGGTTATGCGTTATGCGTTATGCGTTATGCGTTATGCGTTATGCGTTATGCGTTATGCGTTATGCGTTATGCGTTATGCGTTATGCGTTATGCGTTATGCGTTATGCGTTATGCGTTATGCGTTATGCGTTATGCGTTATGCGTTATGCGTTATGCGTTATGCGTTATGCGTTATGCGTTATGCGTTATGCGTTATGCGTTATGCGTTATGCGTTATGCGTTATGCGTTATGCGTTATGCGTTATGCGTTATGCGTTATGCGTTATGCGTTATGCGTTATGCGTTATGCGTTATGCGTTATGCGTTATGCGTTATGCGTTATGCGTTATGCGTTATGCGTTATGCGTTATGCGTTATGCGTTATGCGTTATGCGTTATGCGTTATGCGTTATGCGTTATGCGTTATGCGTTATGCGTTATGCGTTATGCGTTATGCGTTATGCGTTATGCGTTATGCGTTATGCGTTATGCGTTATGCGTTATGCGTTATGCGTTATGCGTTATGCGTTATGCGTTATGCGTTATGGGTTATGCGTTATGCGTTATGCGTTATGCGTTATGCGTTATGCGTTATGCGTTATGCGTTATGCGTTATGCGTTATGCGTTATGCGTTATGCGTTATGCGTTATGGGTTATGCGTTATGCGTTATGCGTTAAGCATTAAGCATTATGACTTTTTCATTGAGCGTTATGCGTTATGACTTTTCCATTGAGCGTTATGCGTTATGCGTTATGACTTTTCCATTGAGCATTATGCGTTATGCGTTATGCGTTATGCGTTATGCGTTATGCGTTATGCGTTATGCGTTATGCGTTATGCGTTATGCGTTATGCGTTATGCGTTATGCGTTATGCGTTATTCGTTATGCGTTATGCGTTATGCGTTATGCGTTATGCGTTATGCGATGTGCGTTATGCGTTATGCGTTATGCGTTATGCGTTATGCGTTATGCGTTATGCGTTATGCGTTATGCGTTATGCGTTATGCGTTATGCGTTATGCGTTATGCGTTATGCGTTATGCGTTATGCGTTATGCGTTATGCGTTATGCGTTATGCGTTATGCGTTATGCGTTATGCGTTATGCGTTAAGCATTATGACTTTTTCATTGAGCGTTATGCGTTATGACTTTTCCATTGAGCGTTATGCGTTATTCGTTATGGGTTATGCGTTATGCGTTATGGGTTATGCGTTATGCGTTATGCGTTATGCGTTATGCGTTATGCGTTATGCGTTATGCGTTATGCATTATGCGTTATGCGTTATCCGTTATGCGTTATTCGTTATGCGTTATGCGATATGCGTCATGCGTTAAGCGTTATGCGTTATGCATTATGCGTTATCCGTTATGCGTTATGCGTTATGCGTTATGCGTAATGCGTTATGAGTAATGTGTCATGCGTTATGCGTTATGCGTTATTCGTTAAGCGTTATGCTTTATGCGTTATGCGTTATGCGTTATGCGTTATGCGTTATGCGTTATTCGTTATGCGTTATGCGTTATGCGTTATGCGTTATGCGTTATGCGTTATGCGTTATGCGTTATGCGTTATGCGTTATGCGTTATGCGTTATGCGTTATGCGTTATGCGTTATGCGTTATGCGTTATGCGTTATGCGTTATGCGTTATGCGTTATGCGTTATGCGTTATGCGTTATGCGTTATGCGTTATGCGTTATGCGTTATGCGTTATGCGTTATGCGTTATGCGTTATGCGTTATGCGTTATGCGTTATGCGTTATGCGTTATGCGTTATGCGTTATGCGTTATGCGTTATGCGTTATGCGTTATGCGTTATGCGTTATGCGTTATGCGTTATGCGTTATGCGTTATGCGTTATGCGTTATGCGTTATGCGTTATGCGTTATGCGTTATGCGTTATGCGTTATGCGTTATGCGTTATGCGTTATGCGGTATGCGTTATGCGTTATGCGTTATGCGTTATGCGTTATGCGTTATGCGTTATGCGTTATGCGTTATGCGTTATGCGTTATGCGTTATGCGTTATGCGTTATGCGTTATGCGTTATGCGTTATGCGTTATGCGTTATGGGTTATGCGTTATGCGTTATGCGTTATGCGTTATGCGTTATGCGTTATGCGTTATGCGTTATGCGTTATGCGTTATGCGTTATGCGTTATGCGTTATGCGTTATGCGTTATGCGTTATGCGTTATGCGTTATGCGTTATGCGTTATGGGTTATGCGTTATGCGTTATGCGTTAAGCATTAAGCATTATGACTTTTTCATTGAGCGTTATGCGTTATGACTTTTCCATTGAGCGTTATGCGTTATTCGTTATGGGTTATGCGTTATGCGTTATGGGTTATGCGTTATGCGTTATGCGTTATGCGTTATGCGTTATGCGTTATGCGTTATGCGTTATGCGTTATGCGTTATGCGTTATCCGTTATGCGTTATGCGTTATGCGTTATGCGATATGCGTCATGCGTTAAGCGTTATGCGTTATGCATTATGCGTTATCCGTTATGCGTTATGCGTTATGCGTAATGCGTTATGAGTAATGTGTCATGCGTTATGCGTTATGCGTTATTCGTTAAGCGTTATGCGTTATTCGTTATGCGTTATGCGTTATGCGTTATGCGTTATGCGTTATGCGTTATGCGATATGCGTTATGCGTTATGCGTTATGCGTTATGCGTTATGCGTTATGCGTTACGCGTTATGCGTTACGCGTTATGCGTTATGCGTTATGCGTTATGCGTTATGCGTTATGCGTTATGCGTTATTCGTTATGCGTTATGCGTAATGCGTTATGCGTTATGCGTTATGCGTTATGCGATGTGCGTTATGCGTTATGCGTTATGCGTTATGCGTTATGCGTTATGCGTTATGCGTTATGCGTTATGCGTTATGCGTTATGCGTTATGCGTTATGCGTTATGCGTTATGCGTTATGCGTTATGCGTTATGCGTTATGCGTTATGCGTTATGCGTTATGCGTTATGCGTTAAGCATTATGACTTTTTCATTGAGCGTTATGCGTTATGACTTTTCCATTGAGCGTTATGCGTTATTCGTTATGGGTTATGCGTTATGCGTTATGGGTTATGCGTTATGCGTTATGCGTTATGCGTTATGACTTTTTCATTGAGCGTTATGCGTTATGCGTAATGCGTTATGCGTTATGCGTTATGCGTTATGCGTTATGCGTTATGCGTTATGCGTTATGCGTTATGCGTTATGCGTTATGCGTTATGCGTTATGCGTTATGCGTTATGCGTTATGCGTTATGCGTTATGCGTTATGCGTTATGCGTTATGCGTTATGCGTTATGCGTTATGCGTTATGCGTTATGCGTTATGCGTTATGCGTTATGCGTTATGCGTTATGCGTTATGCGTTAAGCATTATGACTTTTTCATTGAGCGTTATGCGTTATGACTTTTCCATTGAGCGTTATGCGTTATTCGTTATGGGTTATGCGTTATGCGTTATGGGTTATGCGTTATGCGTTATGCGTTATGCGTTATGCGTTATGCGTTATGCGTTATGCGTTATGCGTTATGCGTTATGCGTTATGCGTTATGCGTTATGCGTTATGCGTTATGCGTTATGCGTTATGCGTTATGCGTTATGCGTTATGCGTTATGCGTTATGCGTTATGCGTTATGCGTTATGCGTTATGCGTTATGCGTTATGCGTTATGCGTTATGCGTTATGCGTTATGCGTTATGCGTTATGCGTTATGCGTTATGCGTTATGCGTTATGCGTTATGCGTTATGCGTTATGCGTTATGCGTTATGCGTTATGCGTTATGCGTTATGCGTTATGCGTTATGCGTTATGCGTTATGCGTTATGCGTTATGCGTTATGCGTTATGCGTTATGCGTTATGCGTTATGCGTTATGCGTTATGCGTTATGCGTTATGCGTTATGCGTTATGCGTTATGCGTTATGCGTTATGCGTTATGCGTTATGCGTTATGCGTTATGCGTTATGCGTTATGCGTTATGCGTTATGCGTTATGCGTTATGGGTTATGCGTTATGCGTTATGCGTTATGCGTTATGCGTTATGCGTTATGCGTTATGCGTTATGCGTTATGCGTTATGCGTTATGCGTTATCCGTTATGCGTTATGCGTTATTCGTTATGCGTTATGCGTTATGCGTTATGCGTTATGCGTTATGCGTTATGCGTTATGCGTTATGCGATATGCGATATGCGTTATGCGTTATGCGTTATGCGTTACGCGTTATGCGTTATGCGTAATGCGTTATGAGTAATGTGTCATGCGTTATGCGTTATGCGTTATTCGTTAAGCGTTATGCTTTATGCGTTATGCGTTATTCGTTATGCGTTATGCGTTATGCGTTATGCGTTATGCGTTATGCGTTATGCGTTATGCGTTATGCGATATGCGTTATGCGTTATGCGTTATGCGTTACGCGTTATGCGTTATGCGTTATGCGTTATGCGTTATGCGTTATGCGTTATGGGTTATGCGTTATGCGTTATGCGTTAAGCATTAAGCATTATGACTTTTTCATTGAGCGTTATGCGTTATGACTTTTCCATTGAGCGTTATGCGTTATTCGTTATGGGTTATGCGTTATGCGTTATGGGTTATGCGTTATGCGTTATGCGTTATGCGTTATGCGTTATGCGTTATGCGTTATGCGTTATGCGTTATGCATTATGCGTTATGCGTTATCCGTTATGCGTTATGCGTTATGCGTTATGCGATATGCGTCATGCGTTAAGCGTTATGCGTTATGCATTATGCGTTATCCGTTATGCGTTATGCGTTATGCGTAATGCGTTATGAGTAATGTGTCATGCGTTATGCGTTATGCGTTATTCGTTAAGCGTTATGCTTTATGCGTTATGCGTTATTCGTTATGCGTTATGCGTTATGCGTTATGCGTTATGCGTTATGCGTTATGCGTTATGCGTTATGCGATATGCGTTATGCGTTATGCGT
Source organism: Lasioglossum baleicum (assembly GCF_051020765.1). Classification (NCBI taxonomy): domain Eukaryota; kingdom Metazoa; phylum Arthropoda; class Insecta; order Hymenoptera; family Halictidae; genus Lasioglossum; species Lasioglossum baleicum. The sequence goes on from NW_027469347.1 coordinate 144,427, forward strand.
TATGCGTTACGCGTTATGCGTTATGCGTTATGCGTTATGCGTTATGCGTTATGCGTTATGCGTTATGCGTTATGCGTTATTCGTTATGCGTTATGCGTTATGCGTTATGCGTTATGCGTTATGCGATGTGCGTTATGCGTTATGCGTTATGCGTTATGCGTTATGCGTTATGCGTTATGCGTTATGCGTTATGCGTTATGCGTTATGCGTTATGCGTTAAGCATTATGACTTTTTCATTGAGCGTTATGCGTTATGACTTTTCCATTGAGCGTTATGCGTTATTCGTTATGCGTTATGCGTTATGCGTTATGCGTTATGCGTTATGCGTTATGCGTTATGCGTTATGCGTTATGCGTTATGCGTTATGCGTTATGCGTTATGCGTTATGCGTTATGCGTTAAGCATTATGACTTTTTCATTGAGCGTTATGCGTTATGACTTTTCCATTGAGCGTTATGCGTTATTCGTTATGGGTTATGCGTTATGCGTTATGGGTTATGCGTTATGCGTTATGCGTTATGCATTATGCGTTATGCGTTATCCGTTATGCGTTATGCGTTATGCGTTATGCGATATGCGTCATGCGTTAAGCGTTATGCGTTATGCATTATGCGTTATCCGTTATGCGTTATGCGTTATGCGTAATGCGTTATGAGTAATGTGTCATGCGTTATGCGTTATGCGTTATTCGTTAAGCGTTATGCTTTATGCGTTATGCGTTATTCGTTATGCGTTATGCGTTATGCGTTATGCGTTATGCGTTATGCGTTATGCGTTATGCGTTATGCGTTATGCGATATGCGTTATGCGTTATGCGTTATGCGTTACGCGTTATGCGTTATGCGTTATGCGTTATGCGTTATGCGTTATGCGTTATGCGTTATGCGTTATGCGTTATTCGTTATGCGTTATGCGTTATGCGTTATGCGTTATGCGTTATGCGATGTGCGTTATGCGTTATGCGTTATGCGTTATGCGTTATGCGTTATGCGTTATGCGTTATGCGTTATGCGTTATGCGTTAAGCATTATGACTTTTTCATTGAGCGTTATGCGTTATGACTTTTCCATTGAGCGTTATGCGTTATTCGTTATGGGTTATGCGTTATGCGTTAAGCATTATGACTTTTTCATTGAGCGTTATGCGTTATGACTTTTCCATTGAGCGTTATGCGTTATTCGTTATGGGTTATGCGTTATGCGTTATGGGTTATGCGTTATGCGTTATGCGTTATGCGTTATGCGTTATGCGTTATGCATTATGCGTTATGCGTTATCCGTTATGCGTTATGCGTTATGCGTTATGCGTTATGCGTTATGCGATATGCGTCATGCGTTAAGCGTTATGCGTTATGCATTATGCGTTATCCGTTATGCGTTATGCGTTATGCGTAATGCGTTATGAGTAATGTGTCATGCGTTATGCGTTATGCGTTATGCGTTATGCGTTATGCGTTATGCGTTATGCGTTATGCGTTATGCGTTATGCGTTATGCGTTATGCGTTATGCGTTATGCGTTATGCGTTATGCGTTACGCGTTACGCGTTATGCGTTATGCGTTATGCGTTATGCGTTATGCGTTATGTGTTATGCGTTATGCGTTAAGCGTTATACGTTATGCGTTATGCGTTATGTGTTATGCGTTATGCGTTATGTGTTATGCGTTGTGCTTTACGGGTTATGCGATATGCGTTATGCGTTATGACTTTTTCATTGAACGTTATGCGTTATGCGATATGCGTTATGCGTTATGCGTTATGCGTTATGCGTTATGCGTTATGCGTTATGCGTTATGTGTTATGCGTTATGCGTTATGCGTTATGCGTTATGCGTTATGCGTTATGCGTTATGCGTTATGCGTTATGCGTTATGCGTTATGCGTTATGCGTTATGCGTTATGCGTTATTCGTTAAGCGTTATGCTTTATGCGTTATGCGTTATTCGTTATGCGTTATGCGTTATGCGTTATGCGTTATGCGTTATGCGTTATGCGTTATGCGTTATGCGTTATGCGTTATGCGTTATGCGTTACGCGTTATGCGTTACGCGTTATGCGTTATGCGTTATGCGTTATGCGTTATGCGTTATGCGTTATGCGTTATTCGTTATGCGTAATGCGTTATGCGTTATGCGTTATGCGTTATGCGTTATGCGATGTGCGTTATGCGTTATGCGTTATGCGTTATGCGTTATGCGTTATGCGTTATGCGTTATGCGTTATGCGTTATGCGTTATGCGTTATGCGTTATGCGTTATGCGTTATGCGTTATGCGTTAAGCATTATGACTTTTTCATTGAGCGTTATGCGTTATGACTTTTCCATTGAGCGTCATGCGTTATTCGTTATGGGTTATGCGTTATGCGTTATGGGTTATGCGTTATGCGTTATGCGTTATGCGTTATGCGTTATGCGTTATGCGTTATGCGTTATGCGTTATGCGTTATGCGTTATGCGTTATGCGTTATGCGTTATGCGTTATGCGTTATGCGTTATGCGTTATGCGTTATGCGTTATGCGTTATGCGTTATGCGTTATGCGTTATGCGTTATGCGTTATGCGTTATGCGTTATGCGTTATGCGTTATGCGTTATGCGTTATGCGTTATGCGTTATGCGTTATGCGTTATGCGTTATGACTTTTTCATTGAGCGTTATGCGTTATGCGTAATGCGTTATGCATTATGCGTTATGCGTTATGCGTAATGCGTTATGAGTAATGTGTCATGCGTTATGCGTTATGGACTATGCTTTATGCGTTATGCGTTATGGGTTATCCGTTATGCGTCATGCGTTATCCGTTATGCGTTATGCGTTATGCGTTATCCGTTATGGGTTATCCGTTATGCGTTACGCGTTATGCGTTATGCGTTATGCGTTATGCGTTATGCGTTATGCGTTATGCGTCATGCGTCATGCGTTATGCGTTATGCGTTATGCGTTATGCGTTATGCGTTATGCGTTATGCGTTATGCGTTATGCGTTATGCGTTATGCGTTATGCGTTATGCGTTATGCGTTATGCGTTATGCGTTATGCGTTATGGGTTATGCGTTATGCGTTATGCGTTAAGCATTAAGCATTATGACTTTTTCATTGAGCGTTATGCGTTATGACTTTTCCATTGAGCGTTATGCGTTATTCGTTATGGGTTATGCGTTATGCGTTATGGGTTATGCGTTATGCGTTATGCGTTATGCGTTATGCGTTATGCGTTATGCGTTATGCGTTATGCGTTATGCGTTATGCGTTATGCGTTATGCGTTATGCATTATGCGTTATGCGTTATCCGTTATGCGTTATGCGTTATGCGTTATGCGATATGCGTCATGCGTTAAGCGTTATGCGTTATCCATTATGCGTTATCCGTTATGCGTTATGCGTTATGCGTAATGCGTTATGAGTAATGTGTCATGCGTTATGCGTTATGCGTTATTCGTTAAGCGTTATGCTTTATGCGTTATGCGTTATTCGTTATGCGTTATGCGTTATGCGTTATGCGTTATGCGTTATGCGTTATGCGTTATGCGATATGCGTTATGCGTTATGCGTTATGCGTTATGCGTTATGCGTTACGCGTTATGCGTTATGCGTTATGCGTTATGCGTTATGCGTTATGCGTTATGCGTTATGCGTTATGCGTTATGCGTTATTCGTTATGCGTTATGCGTTATGCGTTATGCGTTATGCGTTATGCGTTATGCGATGTGCGTTATGCGTTATGCGTTATGCGTTATGCGTTATGCGTTATGCGTTATGCGTTATGCGTTATGCGTTATGCGTTATGCGTTATGCGTTAAGCATTATGACTTTTTCATTGAGCGTTATGCGTTATGACTTTTCCATTGAGCGTTATGCGTTATTCGTTATGGGTTATGCGTTATGCGTTATGGGTTATGCGTTATGCGTTATGCGTTATGCGTTATGCGTTATGCGTTATGCATTATGCGTTATGCGTTATCCGTTATGCGTTATGCGTTATGCGTTATGCGTTATGCGTTATGCGATATGCGTCATGCGTTAAGCGTTATGCGTTATGCATTATGCGTTATCCGTTATGCGTTATGCGTTATGCGTTATGCGTAATGCGTTATGAGTAATGTGTCATGCGTTATGCGTTATGCGTTATGCGTTATGCGTTATGCGTTATGCGTTATGCGTTATGCGTTATGCGTTATGCGTTATGCGTTATGCGTTATGCGTTATGCGTTATGCGTTATGCGTTATGCGTTATGCGTTATGCGTTATGCGTTATGCGTTATGCGTTATGCGTTATGCGTTATGCGTTATGCGTTATGCGTTATGCGTTATGCGTTATGCGTTATGCGTTATGCGTTATGCGTTATGCGTTATGCGTTATGCGTTATGCGTTATTCGTTATGCGTTATGCGTTATGCGTTATGCGTTATGCGTTATGCGTTATGCGTTATGCGTTATGCGTTATGCGTTATGCGTTATGCGTTATGCGTTATGCGTTATGCGTTATGCGTTATGCGTTATGCGTTATGCGTTATGCGTTATGCGTTATGGGTTATGCGTTATGCGTTATGCGTTAAGCATTAAGCATTATGACTTTTTCATTGAGCGTTATGCGTTATGACTTTTCCATTGAGCGTTATGCGTTATTCGTTATGGGTTATGCGTTATGCGTTATGGGTTATGCGTTATGCGTTATGCGTTATGCGTTATGCGTTATGCGTTATGCGTTATGCGTTATGCGTTATGCGTTATGCGTTATGCGTTATGCATTATGCGTTATGCGTTATCCGTTATGCGTTATGCGTTATGCGTTATGCGTTATGCGTTATGCGTTATGCGTTATGCGTTATGCGTTATGCGTTATGCGTTATGCGTTATGCGTTATGCGTTATGCGTTATGCGTTATGCGTTATGCGTTATGCGTTATGCGTTATGCGTTATGCGTTATGCGTTATTCGTTATGCGTTATGCGTTATGCGTTATGCGTTATGCGTTATGCGTTATGCGTTATGCGTTATGCGTTATGCGTTATGCGTTATGCGTTATGCGTTATGCGTTATGCGTTATGCGTTATGCGTTATGCGTTATGCGTTATGCGTTATGCGTTATGCGTTATGGGTTATGCGTTATGCGTTATGCGTTAAGCATTAAGCATTATGACTTTTTCATTGAGCGTTATGCGTTATGACTTTTCCATTGAGCGTTATGCGTTATTCGTTATGGGTTATGCGTTATGCGTTATGGGTTATGCGTTATGCGTTATGCGTTATGCGTTATGCGTTATGCGTTATGCGTTATGCGTTATGCGTTATGCGTTATGCGTTATGCGTTATGCATTATGCGTTATGCGTTATCCGTTATGCGTTATGCGTTATGCGTTATGCGATATGCGTCATGCGTTAAGCGTTATGCGTTATCCATTATGCGTTATCCGTTATGCGTTATGCGTTATGCGTAATGCGTTATGAGTAATGTGTCATGCGTTATGCGTTATGCGTTATTCGTTAAGCGTTATGCTTTATGCGTTATGCGTTATTCGTTATGCGTTATGCGTTATGCGTTATGCGTTATGCGTTATGCGTTATGCGTTATGCGATATGCGTTATGCGTTATGCGTTATGCGTTATGCGTTATGCGTTACGCGTTATGCGTTATGCGTTATGCGTTATGCGTTATGCGTTATGCGTTATGCGTTATGCGTTATGCGTTATGCGTTATTCGTTATGCGTTATGCGTTATGCGTTATGCGTTATGCGTTATGCGATGTGCGTTATGCGTTATGCGTTATGCGTTATGCGTTATGCGTTATGCGTTATGCGTTATGCGTTATGCGTTATGCGTTATGCGTTATGCGTTATGCGTTAAGCATTATGACTTTTTCATTGAGCGTTATGCGTTATGACTTTTCCATTGAGCGTTATGCGTTATTCGTTATGGGTTATGCGTTATGCGTTATGGGTTATGCGTTATGCGTTATGCGTTATGCGTTATGCGTTATGCGTTATGCATTATGCGTTATGCGTTATCCGTTATGCGTTATGCGTTATGCGTTATGCGTTATGCGTTATGCGATATGCGTCATGCGTTAAGCGTTATGCGTTATGCATTATGCGTTATCCGTTATGCGTTATGCGTTATGCGTTATGCGTAATGCGTTATGAGTAATGTGTCATGCGTTATGCGTTATGCGTTATGCGTTATGCGTTATGCGTTATGCGTTATGCGTTATGCGTTATGCGTTATGCGTTATGCGTTATGCGTTATGCGTTATGCGTTATGCGTTATGCGTTATTCGTTATGCGTTATGCGTTATGCGTTATGCGTTATGCGTTATGCGTTATGCGTTATGCGTTATGCGTTATGCGTTATGCGTTATGCGTTATGCGTTATGCGTTATGCGTTATGCGTTATGCGTTATGCGTTATGCGTTATGCGTTATGCGTTATGCGTTATGACTTTTTCATTGAGCGTTATGCGTTATGCGTAATGCGTTATGCATTATGCGTTATGCGTTATGCGTTATGCGTTATGCGTTATGCGTTATGCGTTATGCGCTATGGGTTATGCGTTATGCGTTATGCGTTAAGCATTAAGCATTATGACTTTTTCATTGAGCGTTATGCGTTATGACTTTTCCATTGAGCGTTATGCGTTATTCGTTATGGGTTATGCGTTATGCGTTATGGGTTATGCGTTATGCGTTATGCGTTATGCGTTATGCGTTATGCGTTATGCGTTATGCGTTATGCGTTATGCGTTATGCGTTATGCATTATGCGTTATGCGTTATCCGTTATGCGTTATGCGTTATGCGTTATGCGATATGCGTCATGCGTTAAGCGTTATGCGTTATGCATTATGCGTTATCCGTTATGCGTTATGCGTTATGCGTAATGCGTTATGAGTAATGTGTCATGCGTTATGCGTTATGCGTTATTCGTTAAGCGTTATGCTTTATGCGTTATGCGTTATTCGTTATGCGTTATGCGTTATGCGTTATGCGTTATGCGTTATGCGTTATGCGTTATGCGATATGCGTTATGCGTTATGCGTTATGCGTTACGCGTTATGCGTTATGCGTTATGCGTTATGCGTTATGCGTTATGCGTTATGCGTTATGCGTTATTCGTTATGCGTTATGCGTTATGCGTTATTCGTTATGCGTTATGCGATGTGCGTTATGCGTTATGCGTTATGCGTTATGCGTTATGCGTTATGCGTTATGCGTTATGCGTTATGCGTTATGCGTTATGCGTTAAGCATTATGACTTTTTCATTGAGCGTTATGCGTTATGACTTTTCCATTGAGCGTTATGCGTTATGCGTTATGCGTTATGCGTTATGCGTTATGCGTTATGCGTTATGCGTTATGCGTTATGCGTTATGCGTTATGCGTTATGCGTTATGCGTTATGCGTTATTCGTTATGCGTTATGCGTTATGCGTTATGCGTTATGCGTTATGCGATGTGCGTTATGCGTTATGCGTTATGCGTTATGCGTTATGCGTTATGCGTTATGCGTTATGCGTTATGCGTTATGCGTTATGCGTTATGCGTTATGCGTTATGCGTTATGCGTTATGCGTTATGCGTTATGCGTTATGCGTTAAGCATTATGACTTTTTCATTGAGCGTTATGCGTTATGACTTTTCCATTGAGCGTTATGCGTTATTCGTTATGGGTTATGCGTTATGCGTTATGGGTTATGCGTTATGCGTTATGCGTTATGCGTTATGCGTTATGCGTTATGCGTTATGCGTTATGCGTTATGCGTTATGCGTTATGCGTTATGCGTTATGCGTTATGCGTTATGCGTTATGCGTTATGCGTTATGCGTTATGCGTTATGCGTTATGCGTTATGCGTTATGCGTTATGCGTTATGCGTTATGCGTTATGCGTTATGCGTTATGCGTTATGCGTTATGCGTTATGCGTTATGCGTTATGCGTTATGCGTTATGCGTTATGCGTTATGCGTTATGCGTTATGCGTTATGCGTTATGCGTTATGCGTTATGCGTTATGCGTTATGCGTTATGCGTTATGCGTTATGCGTTATGCGTTATGCGTTATGCGTTATGCGTTATGCGTTATGCGTTATGCGTTATGCGTTATGCGTTATGCGTTATGCGTTATGCGTTATGCGTTATGCGTTATGCGTTATGCGTTATGCGTTATGCGTTATGCGTTATGCGTTATGGGTTATGCGTTATGCGTTATGCGTTATGCGTTATGCGTTATGCGTTATGCGTTATGCGTTATGCGTTATGCGTTATGCGTTATGCGTTATGCGTTATGGGTTATGCGTTATGCGTTATGCGTTAAGCATTAAGCATTATGACTTTTTCATTGAGCGTTATGCGTTATGACTTTTCCATTGAGCGTTATGCGTTATGCGTTATGCGTTATGCGTTATGCGTTATGCGTTATGCGTTATGCGTTATGCGTTATGCGTTATGCGTTATGCGTTATGCGTTATGCGTTGTGCGTTATGCGTTATGCGTTATTCGTTATGCGTTATGCGTTATGCGTTATGCGTTATGCGTTATGCGATGTGCGTTATGCGTTATGCGTTATGCGTTATGCGTTATGCGTTATGCGTTATGCGTTATGCGTTATGCGTTATGCGTTATGCGTTATGCGTTATGCGTTATGCGTTATGCGTTATGCGTTATGCGTTATGCGTTATGCGTTATGCGTTAAGCATTATGACTTTTTCATTGAGCGTTATGCGTTATGACTTTTCCATTGAGCGTTATGCGTTATTCGTTATGGGTTATGCGTTATGCGTTATGGGTTATGCGTTATGCGTTATGCGTTATGCGTTATGCGTTTTGCGTTATGCGTTATGCGTTATGCATTATGCGTTATGCGTTATCCGTTATGCGTTATGCGTTATGCGTTATGCGATATGCGTCATGCGTTAAGCGTTATGCGTTATGCATTATGCGTTATCCGTTATGCGTTATGCGTTATGCGTTATGCGTAATGCGTTATGAGTAATGTGTCATGCGTTATGCGTTATGCGTTATTCGTTAAGCGTTATGCTTTATGCGTTATGCGTTATGCGTTATGCGTTATGCGTTATGCGTTATTCGTTATGCGTTATGCGTTATGCGTTATGCGTTATGCGTTATGCGTTATGCGTTATGCGTTATGCGTTATGCGTTATGCGTTATGCGTTATGCGTTATGCGTTATGCGTTATGCGTTATGCGTTATGCGTTATGCGTTATGCGTTATGCGTTATGCGTTATGCGTTATGCGTTATGCGTTATGCGTTATGCGTTATGCGTTATGCGTTATGCGTTATGCGTTATGCGTTATGCGTTATGCGTTATGCGTTATGCGTTATGCGTTATGCGTTATGCGTTATGCGTTATGCGTTATGCGTTATGCGTTATGCGTTATGCGTTATGCGTTATGCGTTATGCGTTATGCGTTATGCGTTATGCGTTATGCGTTATGCGTTATGCGTTATGCGTTATGCGTTATGCGTTATGCGTTATGCGTTATGCGTTATGCGTTATGCGTTATGCGTTATGCGTTATGCGTTATGCGTTATGCGTTATGCGTTATGCGTTATGCGTTATGCGTTATGCGTTATGCGTTATGCGTTATGCGTTATGCGTTATGCGTTATGCGTTATGCGTTATGCGTTATGCGTTATGCGTTATGCGTTATGCGTTATGCGTTATGCGTTATGCGTTATGCGTTATGCGTTATGCGTTATGCGTTATGCGTTATGCGTTATGCGTTATGCGTTATGCGTTATGCGTTATGCGTTATGCGTTATGCGTTATGCGTTATGCGTTATGCGTTATGCGTTATGCGTTATGCGTTATGGGTTATGCGTTATGCGTTATGCGTTATGCGTTATGCGTTATGCGTTATGCGTTATGCGTTATGGGTTATGCGTTATGCGTTATGCGTTAAGCATTAAGCATTATGACTTTTTCATTGAGCGTTATGCGTTATGACTTTTCCATTGAGCGTTATGCGTTATTCGTTATGGGTTATGCGTTATGCGTTATGGGTTATGCGTTATGCGTTATGCGTTATGCGTTATGCGTTATGCGTTATGCGTTATGCGTTATGCGTTATGCGTTATCCGTTATGCGTTATGCGTTATGCGTTATGCGATATGCGTCATGCGTTAAGCGTTATGCGTTATGCATTATGCGTTATCCGTTATGCGTTATGCGTTATGCGTAATGCGTTATGAGTAATGTGTCATGCGTTATGCGTTATGCGTTATTCGTTAAGCGTTATGCGTTATTCGTTATGCGTTATGCGTTATGCGTTATGCGTTATGCGTTATGCGTTATGCGTTATGCGATATGCGTTATGCGTTATGCGTTATGCGTTATGCGTTATGCGTTACGCGTTATGCGTTACGCGTTATGCGTTATGCGTTATGCGTTATGCGTTATGCGTTATGCGTTATGCGTTATGCGTTATTCGTTATGCGTTATGCGTTATGCGTTATGCGTTATGCGTTATGCGTTATGCGATGTGCGTTATGCGTTATGCGTTATGCGTTATGCGTTATGCGTTATGCGTTATGCGTTATGCGTTATGCGTTATGCGTTATGCGTTATGCGTTATGCGTTATGCGTTATGCGTTATGCGTTATGCGTTAAGCATTATGACTTTTTCATTGAGCGTTATGCGTTATGACTTTTCCATTGAGCGTTATGCGTTATTCGTTATGGGTTATGCGTTATGCGTTATGGGTTATGCGTTATGCGTTATGCGTTATGCGTTATGCGTTATGCGTTATGCATTATGCGCTATGCGTTATCCGTTATGCGTTATGCGTTATGCGTTATGCGTTATGCGTTATGCGTTATGCGATATGCGTCATGCGTTAAGCGTTATGCGTTATGCATTATGCGTTATCCGTTATGCGTTATGCGTAATGCGTAATGCGTTATGAGTAATGTGTCATGCGTTATGCGTTATGCGTTATGCGTTATGCGTTATGCGTTATGCGTTATGCGTTATGCGTTATGCGTTATGCGTTATGCGTTATGCGTTATGCGTTATGCGTTATGCGTTATGCGTTATGCGTTATGCGTTATGCGTTACGCGTTACGCGTTATGCGTTATGCGTTATGCGTTATGCGTTATGCGTTATGCGTTATGCGTTATGCGTTATGTGTTATGCGTTATGCGTTAAGCGTTATACGTTATGCGTTATGCGTTATGCGTTATGTGTTATGCGTTATGCGTTATGTGTTATGCGTTGTGCTTTACGGGTTATGCGATATGCGTTATGCGTTATGCATTATGCGTTATCCGTTATGCGTTATGCGTAATGCGTAATGCGTTATGAGTAATGTGTCATGCGTTATGCGTTATGCGTTATGCGTTATGCGTTATGCGTTATGCGTTATGCGTTATGCGTTATGCGTTATGCGTTATGCGTTATGCGTTATGCGTTATGCGTTATGCGTTATGCGTTATGCGTTATGCGTTATGCGTTACGCGTTACGCGTTATGCGTTATGCGTTATGCGTTATGCGTTATGCATTATGCGTTATCCGTTATGCGTTATGCGTAATGCGTAATGCGTTATGAGTAATGTGTCATGCGTTATGCGTTATGCATTATGCGCTATGCGTTATGCGTTATGCGTTATGCGTTATGCGTTATGCGTTATGCGTTATGCGTTATGCGTTATGCGTTATGCGTTATGCGTTATGCGTTATGCGTTATGCGTTATGCGTTATGCGTTATGCGTTATGCGTTATGCGTTATGCGTTATGCGTTATGCGTTATGCGTTATGCGTTATGCGTTATGCGTTATGCGTTATGCGTTATGCGTTATGCGTTATGCGTTATGCGTTATGCGTTATGCGTTATGCGTTATGCGTTATGCGTTATGCGTTATGCGTTATGCGTTATGCGTTATGCGTTATGCGTTATGCGTTATGCGTTATGCGTTATGCGTTATGCGTTATGCGTTATGCGTTATGCGTTATGCGTTATGCGTTATGCGTTATGCGTTATGCGTTATGCGTTATGCGTTATGCGTTATGCGTTATGCGTTATGCGTTATGCGTTATGCGTTATGCGTTATGCGTTATGCGTTATGCGTTATGCGTTATGGGTTATGCGTTATGCGTTATGCGTTATGCGTTATGCGTTATGCGTTATGCGTTATGCGTTATGCGTTATGCGTTATGGGTTATGCGTTATGCGTTATGCGTTAAGCATTAAGCATTATGACTTTTTCATTGAGCGTTATGCGTTATGACTTTTCCATTGAGCGTTATGCGTTATTCGTTATGGGTTATGCGTTATGCGTTATGGGTTATGCGTTATGCGTTATGCGTTATGCGTTATGCGTTATGCGTTATGCGTTATGCGTTATGCGTTATGCGTTATCCGTTATGCGTTATGCGTTATGCGTTATGCGATATGCGTCATGCGTTAAGCGTTATGCGTTATGCATTATGCGTTATCCGTTATGCGTTATGCGTTATGCGTAATGCGTTATGAGTAATGTGTCATGCGTTATGCGTTATGCGTTATTCGTTAAGCGTTATGCGTTATTCGTTATGCGTTATGCGTTATGCGTTATGCGTTATGCGTTATGCGTTATGCGATATGCGTTATGCGTTATGCGTTATGCGTTATGCGTTATGCGTTACGCGTTATGCGTTACGCGTTATGCGTTATGCGTTATGCGTTATGCGTTATGCGTTATGCGTTATGCGTTATGCGTTATTCGTTATGCGTTATGCGTTATGCGTTATGCGTTATGCGTTATGCGTTATGCGATGTGCGTTATGCGTTATGCGTTATGCGTTATGCGTTATGCGTTATGCGTTATGCGTTATGCGTTATGCGTTATGCGTTATGCGTTATGCGTTATGCGTTATGCGTTATGCGTTATGCGTTATGCGTTATGCGTTAAGCATTATGACTTTTTCATTGAGCGTTATGCGTTATGACTTTTCCATTGAGCGTTATGCGTTATTCGTTATGGGTTATGCGTTATGCGTTATGGGTTATGCGTTATGCGTTATGCGTTATGCGTTATGCGTTATGCGTTATGCATTATGCGCTATGCGTTATCCGTTATGCGTTATGCGTTATGCGTTATGCGTTATGCGATATGCGTCATGCGTTAAGCGTTATGCGTTATGCATTATGCGTTATCCGTTATGCGTTATGCGTAATGCGTAATGCGTTATGAGTAATGTGTCATGCGTTATGCGTTATGCGTTATGCGTTATGCGTTATGCGTTATGCGTTATGCGTTATGCGTTATGCGTTATGCGTTATGCGTTATGCGTTATGCGTTATGCGTTATGCGTTATGCGTTATGCGTTACGCGTTACGCGTTATGCGTTATGCGTTATGCGTTATGCGTTATGCGTTATGCGTTATGCGTTATGCGTTATGTGTTATGCGTTATGCGTTAAGCGTTATACGTTATGCGTTATGCGTTATGCGTTATGTGTTATGCGTTATGCGTTATGTGTTATGCGTTGTGCTTTACGGGTTATGCGATATGCGTTATGCGTTATGACTTTTTCATTGCACGTTATGCGTTATGCGATATGCGTTATGCGTTATGCGTTATGCGTTATGCGTTATGCGTTATGCGTTATGCGTTATGCGTTATGCGTTATGCGTTATGCGTTATGCGTTATGCGTTATGCGTTATGCGTTATGCGTTATGCGTTATGCGTTATGCGTTATGCGTTATGCGTTATGCGTTATGCGTTACGCGTTATGCGTTACGCGTTACGCGTTATGCGTTATGCGTTATGCGTTATGCGTTATGCGTTATGCGTTATTCGTTATGCGTTATGCGTTATGCGTTATGCGTTATGCGTTATGCGATGTGCGATGTGCGTTATGCGTTATGCGTTATGCGTTATGCGTTATGCGTTATGCGTTATGCGTTATGCGTTATGCGTTATGCGTTAAGCATTATGACTTTTTCATTGAGCGTTATGCGTTATGACTTTTCCATTGAGCGTTATGCGTTATTCGTTATGGGTTATGCGTTATGCGTTATGGGTTATGCGTTATGCGTTATGCGTTATGCGTTAGGCGTTATGCGTTATGCGTTATGCGTTATGCGTTATGCGTTATGCGTTATGCGTTATGCGTTATCCGTTATGCGTTATGCGTTATGCGTTATGCGATATGCGTCATGCGTTAAGCGTTATGCGTTATGCATTATGCGTTATCCGTTATGCGTTATGCGTTATGCGTAATGCGTTATGAGTAATGTGTCATGCGTTATGCGTTATGCGTTATTCGTTAAGCGTTATGCTTTATGCGTTATGCGTTATGCGTTATGCGTTATGCGTTATGCGTTATGCGTTATGCGTTATGCGTTATGCGTCATGCGTCATGCGTAATGCGTTATGCGTTATGCGTTATGCGTTATGCGTTATGCGTTATGCGTTATGCGTTATGCGTTATGCGTTATGCGTTATGCGTTATGCGTTATGCGTTATCCGTTATGCGTTACGCGTTACGCGTTACGCGTTACGCGTTATGCGTTATGCGTTATGCGTTATGCGTTATGCGTTATGCGTTATGCGTTATGCGTTATGCGTTATGCGTTATGCGTTATGCGTTATGCGTTATGCGTTATGCGTTATGCGTTATGCGTTATGCGTTATGCGTTATGCGTTATGCGTTATGCGTTATGCGTTATGCGTTATGCGTTATGCGTTATGCGTTATGCGTTATGCGTTATGCGTTATGCGTTATGCGTTATGCGTTATGCGTTATGCGTTATGCGTTATGCGTTATGCGTTATGCGTTATGCGTTATGCGTTATGCGTTATGCGTTATGCGTTATGCGTTATGCGTTATGCGTTATGCGTTATGCGTTATGCGTTATGCGTTATGCGTTATGCGTTATGCGTTATGCGTTATGCGTTATGCGTTATGCGTTATGCGTTATGCGTTATGCGTTATGCGTCATGCGTTATGCGTTATGCGTTATGCGTTATGCGTTATGCGTTATGCGTTATGCGTTATGCGTTATGCGTTATGCGTTATGCGTTATGCGTTATGCGTTATGCGTTATGCGTTATGCGTTATGCGTTATGCGTTATGCGTTATGCGTTATGCGTTATGCGTTATGCGTTATGCGTTATGCGTTATGCGTTATGCGTTATGCGTTATGCGTTAAGCATTATGACTTTTTCATTGAGCGTTATGCGTTATGA
Organism: Lasioglossum baleicum; assembly: GCF_051020765.1. NCBI lineage: Eukaryota > Metazoa > Arthropoda > Insecta > Hymenoptera > Halictidae > Lasioglossum > Lasioglossum baleicum. Next base: position 159,608 of record NW_027469347.1, read on the forward strand.
CTTTTCCATTGAGCGTTATGCGTTATTCGTTATGGGTTATGCGTTATGCGTTATGGGTTATGCGTTATGCGTTATGCGTTATGCGTTATGCGTTATGCGTTATGCATTATGCGCTATGCGTTATCCGTTATGCGTTATGCGTTATGCGTTATGCGTTATGCGTTATGCGTTATGCGTTATGCGTTATGCGTTATGCGTTAAGCATTATGACTTTTTCATTGAGCGTTATGCGTTATGACTTTTCCATTGAGCGTTATGCGTTATTCGTTATGGGTTATGCGTTATGCGTTATGCGTTATGCGTTATGCGTTATGCGTTATGCGTTAAGCATTATGACTTTTTCATTGAGCGTTATGCGTTATGACTTTTCCATTGAGCGTTATGCGTTATTCGTTATGGGTTATGCGTTATGCGTTATGGGTTATGCGTTATGCGTTATGCGTTATGCGTTATGCGTTATGCGTTATGCGTTATGCGTTATGCGTTATGCGTTATGCGTTATGCGTTATGCGTTATGCGTTATGCGTTATGCGTTATGCGTTATGCGTTATGCGTTATGCGTTATGCGTTATGCGTTATGCGTTATGCGTTATGCGTTATGCGTTATGCGTTATGCGTTATGCGTTAAGCATTATGACTTTTTCATTGAGCGTTATGCGTTATGACTTTTCCATTGAGCGTTATGCGTTATTCGTTATGGGTTATGCGTTATGCGTTATGGGTTATGCGTTATGCGTTATGCGTTATGCGTTATGCGTTATGCGTTATGCATTATGCGCTATGCGTTATCCGTTATGCGTTATGCGTTATGCGTTATGCGTTATGCGATATGCGTCATGCGTTAAGCGTTATGCGTTATGCATTATGCGTTATCCGTTATGCGTTATGCGTAATGCGTAATGCGTTATGAGTAATGTGTCATGCGTTATGCGTTATGCGTTATGCGTTATGCGTTATGCGTTATGCGTTATGCGTTATGCGTTATGCGTTATGCGTTATGCGTTATGCGTTATGCGTTATGCGTTATGCGTTATGCGTTATGCGTTATGCGTTATGCGTTATGCGTTATGCGTTATGCGTTATGCGTTACGCGTTACGCGTTATGCGTTATGCGTTATGCGTTATGCGTTATGCGTTATGCGTTATGCGTTATGCGTTATGCGTTATGCGTTATGCGTTATGTGTTATGCGTTATGCGTTAAGCGTTATACGTTATGCGTTATGCGTTATGCGTTATGTGTTATGCGTTATGCGTTATGTGTTATGCGTTGTGCTTTACGGGTTATGCGATATGCGTTATGCGTTATGACTTTTTCATTGCACGTTATGCGTTATGCGATATGCGTTATGCGTTATGCGTTATGCGTTATGCGTTATGCGTTATGCGTTATGCGTTATGCGTTATGCGTTATGCGTTATGCGTTATGCGTTATGCGTTATGCGTTACGCGTTACGCGTTACGCGTTACGCGTTATGCGTTATGCGTTATGCGTTATGCGTTATGCGTTATGCGTTATGCGTTATGCGTTATGCGTTATGCGTTATGCGTTATGCGTTATGCGTTATGCGTTATGCGTTATGCGTTATGCGTTATGCGTTATGCGTTATGCGTTAAGCGTTATGCGTTATGCGTTACGCGTTACGCGTTATGCGTTATGCGTTATGCGTTATGCGTTATGCGTTATGCGTTATGCGTTATGCGTTATGCGTTATGTGTTATGCGTTATGCGTTATGCGTTATGCGTTATGCGTTACGCGTTACGCGTTATGCGTTATGCGTTATGCGTTATGCGTTATGCGTTATGCGTTATGCGTTATGCGTTATGCGTTATGCGTTATGCGTTATGCGTTACGCGTTACGCGTTATGCGTTATGCGTTATGCGTTATGCGTTATGCGTTATGCGTTATGCGTTATGCGTTATGCGTTATGTGTTATGCGTTATGCGTTAAGCGTTATACGTTATGCGTTATGCGTTATGCGTTATGTGTTATGCGTTATGCGTTATGTGTTATGCGTTGTGCTTTACGGGTTATGCGATATGCGTTATGCGTTATGACTTTTTCATTGCACGTTATGCGTTATGCGATATGCGTTATGCGTTATGCGTTATGCGTTATGCGTTATGCGTTATGCGTTATGCGTTATGCGTTATGCGTTATGCGTTATGCGTTATGCGTTATGCGTTATGCGTTATGCGTTATGCGTTATGCGTTATGCGTTATGCGTTATGCGTTATGCGTTATGCGTTATGCGTTATGCGTTATGCGTTATGCGTTATGCGTTATGCGTTACGCGTTATGCGTTACGCGTTACGCGTTATGCGTTATGCGTTATGCGTTATGCGTTATGCGTTATGCGTTATTCGTTATGCGTTATGCGTTATGCGTTATGCGTTATGCGTTATGCGATGTGCGATGTGCGTTATGCGTTATGCGTTATGCGTTATGCGTTATGCGTTATGCGTTATGCGTTATGCGTTATGCGTTAAGCATTATGACTTTTTCATTGAGCGTTATGCGTTATGACTTTTCCATTGAGCGTTATGCGTTATTCGTTATGGGTTATGCGTTATGCGTTATGGGTTATGCGTTATGCGTTATGCGTTATGCGTTAGGCGTTATGCGTTATGCGTTATGCGTTATGCGTTATGCGTTATGCGTTATCCGTTATGCGTTATGCGTTATGCGTTATGCGATATGCGTCATGCGTTAAGCGTTATGCGTTATGCATTATGCGTTATCCGTTATGCGTTATGCGTTATGCGTAATGCGTTATGAGTAATGTGTCATGCGTTATGCGTTATTCGTTAAGCGTTATGCTTTATGCGTTATGCGTTATGCGTTATGCGTTATGCGTTATGCGTTATGCGTTATGCGTTATGCGTCATGCGTCATGCGTAATGCGTTATGCGTTATGCGTTATGCGTTATGCGTTATGCGTTATGCGTTATGCGTTATGCGTTATGCGTTATGCGTTATGCGTTATCCGTTATGCGTTACGCGTTACGCGTTACGCGTTACGCGTTATGCGTTATGCGTTATGCGTTATGCGTTATGCGTTATGCGTTATGCGTTATGCGTTATGCGTTATGCGTTATGCGTTATGCGTTATGCGTTATGCGTTATGCGTTATGCGTTATGCGTTATGCGTTATGCGTTATGCGTTATGCGTTATGCGTTATGCGTTATGCGTTATGCGTTATGCGTTATGCGTTATGCGTTATGCGTTATGCGTTATGCGTTATGCGTTATGCGTTATGCGTTATGCGTTATGCGTTATGCGTTATGCGTTATGCGTTATGCGTTATGCGTTATGCGTTATGCGTTATGCGTTATGCGTTATGCGTTATGCGTTATGCGTTATGCGTTATGCGTTATGCGTTATGCGTTATGCGTTATGCGTTATGCGTTATGCGTTATGCGTTATGCGTTATGCGTTATGCGTTATGCGTTATGCGTTATGCGTTATGCGTTATGCGTTATGCGTTATGCGTTATGCGTTATGCGTTATGCGTTATGCGTTATGCGTTATGCGTTATGCGTTATGCGTTATGCGTTATGCGTTATGCGTTATGCGTTATGCGTTATGCGTTATGCGTTATGCGTTATGCGTTATGCGTTATGCGTTATGCGTTATGCGTTATGTGTTATGCGTTGTGCTTTACGGGTTATGCGATATGCGTTATGCGTTATGACTTTTTCATTGAGCGTTATGCGTTATGCGTAATGCGTTATGCATTATGCGTTATGCGTTATGCGTAATGCGTTATGAGTAATGTGTCATGCGTTATGCGTTATGGACTATGCTTTATGCGTTATGCGTTATGGGTTATCCGTTATGCGTCATGCGTTATGCGTTATTCGTTATGCGTTATGCGTTATGCGTTATGCGTTATGCGTTATGCGTTATGCGTTATGCGTTATGCGATATGCGTTATGCGTTATGCGTTATGCGTTATGCGTTATGTGTTACGCGTTATGCGTTACGCGTTATGCGTTATGCGTTATGCGTTATGCGTTATGCGTTATGCGTTATTCGTTATGCGTTATGCGTTATGCGTTATGCGTTATGCGTTATGCGATGTGCGTTATGCGTTATGCGTTATGCGTTATGCGTTATGCGTTATGCGTTATGCGTTATGCGTTATGCGTTATGCGTTATGCGTTATGCGTTATGCGTTATGCGTTATGCGTTATGCGTTATGCGTTATGCGTTATGCGTTATGCGTTAAGCATTATGACTTTTTCATTGAGCGTTATGCGTTATGACTTTTCCATTGAGCGTTATGCGTTATTCGTTATGGGTTATGCGTTATGCGTTATGGGTTATGCGTTATGCGTTATGCGTTATGCGTTATGCGTTATGCGTTATGCATTATGCGTTATGCGTTATCCGTTATGCGTTATGCGTTATGCGTTATGCGATATGCGTCATGCGTTAAGCGTTATGCGTTATGCATTATGCGTTATCCGTTATGCGTTATGCGTTATGCGTAATGCGTTATGAGTAATGTGTCATGCGTTATGCGTTATGCGTTATGCGTTATGCGTTACGCGTTATGCGTTACGCGTTATGCGTTATGCGTTATGCGTTATGCGTTATGCGTTATGCGTTATGCGTTATGCGTTATGCGTTATGCGTTATGCGTTATGCGTTATGCGTTATGCGTTATGCGTTATGCGTTATGCGTTATGCGTTATGCGTTATGCGTTATGCGTTATGCGTTATGCGTTATGCGTTATGCGTTATGCGTTATGCGTTATGCGTTATGCGTTACGCGTTATGCGTTACGCGTTACGCGTTATGCGTTATGCGTTATGCGTTATGCGTTATGCGTTATGCGTTATGCGTTATTCGTTATGCGTTATGCGTTATGCGTTATGCGTTATGCGTTATGCGATGTGCGATGTGCGTTATGCGTTATGCGTTATGCGTTATGCGTTATGCGTTATGCGATGTGCGATGTGCGTTATGCGTTATGCGTTATGCGTTATGCGTTATGCGTTATGCGTTATGCGTTAAGCATTATGACTTTTTCATTGAGCGTTATGCGTTATGACTTTTCCATTGAGCGTTATGCGTTATTCGTTATGGGTTATGCGTTATGCGTTATGGGTTATGCGTTATGCGTTATGCGTTATGCGTTAGGCGTTATGCGTTATGCGTTATGCGTTATGCGTTATGCGTTATGCGTTATGCGTTATCCGTTATGCGTTATGCGTTATGCGTTATGCGATATGCGTCATGCGTTAAGCGTTATGCGTTATGCATTATGCGTTATCCGTTATGCGTTATGCGTTATGCGTAATGCGTTATGAGTAATGTGTCATGCGTTATGCGTTATGCGTTATTCGTTAAGCGTTATGCTTTATGCGTTATGCGTTATGCGTTATGCGTTATGCGTTATGCGTTATGCGTTATGCGTTATGCGTTATGCGTCATGCGTCATGCGTAATGCGTTATGCGTTATGCGTTATGCGTTATGCGTTATGCGTTATGCGTTATGCGTTATGCGTTATGCGTTATGCGTTATGCGTTATGCGTTATCCGTTATGCGTTACGCGTTACGCGTTATGCGTTATGCGTTATGCGTTATGCGTTATGCGTTATGCGTTATGCGTTATGCGTTATGCGTTATGCGTTATGCGTTATGCGTTATGCGTTATGCGTTATGCGTTATGCGTTATGCGTTATGCGTTATGCGTTATGCGTTATGCGTTATGCGTTATGCGTTATGCGTTATGCGTTATGCGTTATGCGTTATGCGTTATGCGTTATGCGTTATGCGTTATGCGTTATGCGTTATGCGTTATGCGTTATGCGTTATGCGTTATGCGTTATGCGTTATGCGTTATGCGTTATGCGTTATGCGTTATGCGTTATGCGTTATGCGTTATGCGTTATGCGTTATGCGTTATGCGTTATGCGATATGCGTTATGCGTTATGCGTCATGCGTTATGCGTTATGCGTTATGCGTTATGCGTTATGCGTTATGCGTTATGCGTTCTGCGTTATGCGTTATGCGTTATGCGTTATGCGTTATGCGTTATGCGTTATGCGTTATGCGTTATGCGTTATGCGTTATGCGTTATGCGTTATGCGTTATGCGTTATGCGTTATGCGTTATGCGTTATGCGTTATGCGTTATGCGTTATGCGTTATGCGTTATGCGTTATGCGTTATGCGTTATGCGTTATGCGTTATGCGTTATGCGTTATGCGTTATGCGTTATGCGTTATGCGTTATGCGTTATGCGTTATGCGTTATGCGTTATGCGTTATGCGTTATGCGTTATGCGTTATGCGTTATGTGTTATGCGTTGTGCTTTACGGGTTATGCGATATGCGTTATGCGTTATGACTTTTTCATTGAGCGTTATGCGTTATGCGTAATGCGTTATGCATTATGCGTTATGCGTTATGCGTAATGCGTTATGAGTAATGTGTCATGCGTTATGCGTTATGGACTATGCTTTATGCGTTATGCGTTATGGGTTATCCGTTATGCGTCATGCGTTATGCGTTATTCGTTATGCGTTATGCGTTATGCGTTATGCGTTATGCGTTATGCGTTATGCGTTATGCGTTATGCGATATGCGTTATGCGTTATGCGTTATGCGTTATGCGTTATGCGTTATGTGTTACGCGTTATGCGTTACGCGTTATGCGTTATGCGTTATGCGTTATGCGTTATGCGTTATGCGTTATTCGTTATGCGTTATGCGTTATGCGTTATGCGTTATGCGTTATGCATTATGCGATGTGCGTTATGCGTTATGCGTTATGCGTTATGCGTTATGCGTTATGCGTTATGCGTTATGCGTTATGCGTTATCCGTTATGCGTTATGCGTTATGCGTTATGCGTTATGTGTTATGCGTTATGCGTTAAGCGTTATACGTTATGCGTTATGCGTTATGCGTTATGTGTTATGCGTTATGCGTCATGTGTTATGCGTTGTGCTTTACGGGTTATGCGATATGCGTTATGCGTTATGACTTTTTCATTGCACGTTATGCGTTATGCGATATGCGTTATGCGTTATGCGTTATGCGTTATGCGTTATGCGTTATGCGTTATGCGTTATGCGTTATGCGTTATGCGTTATGCGTTATGCGTTATGCGTTATGCGTTATGCGTTATGCGTTATGCGTTATGCGTTATGCGTTATGCGTTATGCGTTATGCGTTATGCGTTATGCGTTACGCGTTATGCGTTACGCGTTACGCGTTATGCGTTATGCGTTATGCGTTATGCGTTATGCGTTATGCGTTATTCGTTATGCGTTATGCGTTATGCGTTATGCGTTATGCGTTATGCGATGTGCGATGTGCGTTATGCGTTATGCGTTATGCGTTATGCGTTATGCGTTATGCGTTATGCGTTATGCGTTATGCGTTATGCGTTATGCGTTATGCGTTAAGCATTATGACTTTTTCATTGAGCGTTATGCGTTATGACTTTTCCATTGAGCGTTATGCGTTATTCGTTATGGGTTATGCGTTATGCGTTATGGGTTATGCGTTATGCGTTATGCGTTATGCGTTAGGCGTTATGCGTTATGCGTTATGCGTTATGCGTTATGCGTTATGCGTTATCCGTTATGCGTTATGCGTTATGCGTTATGCGTTATGCGATATGCGTTATGCGTTATGCGTCATGCGTTATGCGTTATGCGTTATGCGTTATGCGTTATGCGTTATGCGTTATGCGTTATGCGTTATGCGTTATGCGTTATGCGTTATGCGTTATGCGTTATGCGTTATGCGTTATGCGTTATGCGTTATGCGTTATGCGTTATGCGTTATGCGTTATGCGTTATGCGTTATGCGTTATGCGTTATGCGTTATGCGTTATGCGTTATGCGTTATGCGTTATGCGTTCTGCGTTATGCGTTATGCGTTATGCGTTATGCGTTATGCGTTATGCGTTATGCGTTATGCGTTATGCGTTATGCGTTATGCGTTATGCGTTATGCGTTATGCGTTATGCGTTATGCGTTATGCGTTATGCGTTATGCGTTATGCGTTATGCGTTATGCGTTATGCGTTATGCGTTATGCGTTATGCGTTATGCGTTATGCGTTATGCGTTATGCGTTATGCGTTATGCGTTATGCGTTATGCGTTATGCGTTATGCGTTATGCGTTATGCGTTATGCGTTATGCGTTATGCGTTATGCGTTATGTGTTATGCGTTGTGCTTTACGGGTTATGCGATATGCGTTATGCGTTATGCGTTATGCGTCATGCGTTATGCGTTATGCGTTATGCGTTATGCGTTATGCGTTATGCGTTATGCGTTATGCGTTATGCGTTATGCGTTATGCGTTATGCGTTATGCGTTATGCGTTATGCGTTATGCGTTATGCGTTATGCGTTATGCGTTATGCGTTATGCGTTATGCGTTATGCGTTATGCGTTATGCGTTATGCGTTATGCGTTATGCGTTATGCGTTATGCGTTATGCGTTATGCGTTATGCGTTATGCGTTATGCGTTATGCGTTATGCGTTATGCGTTATGCGTTATGCGTTATGCGTTATGCGTTATGCGTTATGCGTTATGCGTTATGCGTTATGCGTTATGCGTTATGCGTTATGCGTTATGCGTTATGCGTTATGCGTTATGCGTTATGCGTTATGCGTTATGCGTTATGCGTTATGCGTTATGTGTTATGCGTTGTGCTTTACGGGTTATGCGATATGCGTTATGCGTTATGACTTTTTCATTGAGCGTTATGCGTTATGCGTAATGCGTTATGCATTATGCGTTATGCGTTATGCGTAATGCGTTATGAGTAATGTGTCATGCGTTATGCGTTATGGACTATGCTTTATGCGTTATGCGTTATGGGTTATCCGTTCTGCGTCATGCGTTATGCGTTATTCGTTATGCGTTATGCGTTATGCGTTATGCGTTATGCGTTATGCGTTATGCGTTATGCGATATGCGTTATGCGTTATGCGTTATGCGTTATGCGTTATGTGTTACGCGTTATGCGTTACGCGTTATGCGTTATGCGTTATGCGTTATGCGTTATGCGTTATGCGTTATTCGTTATGCGTTATGCGTTATGCGTTATGCGTTATGCGTTATGCGATGTGCGTTATGCGTTATGCGTTATGCGTTATGCGTTATGCGTTATGCGTTATGCGTTATGCGTTATGCGTTATGCGTTATGCGTTATGCGTTATGCGTTATGCGTTATGCGTTATGCGTTATGCGTTATGCGTTATGCGTTATGCGTTATGCGTTATGCGTTATGCGTTATGCGTTATGCGTTATGCGTTATGCGTTATGCGTTACGCGTTATGCGTTACGCGTTACGCGTTATGCGTTATGCGTTATGCGTTATGCGTTATGCGTTATGCGTTATTCGTTATGCGTTATGCGTTATGCGTTATGCGTTATCCGTTATGCGTTATGCGTTATGCGTTATGCGTTATGTGTTATGCGTTATGCGTTAAGCGTTATACGTTATGCGTTATGCGTTATGCGTTATGCGTTATGCGTTATTCGTTATGCGTTATGCGTTATGCGTTATGCGTTATGCGTTATGCATTATGCGATGTGCGTTATGCGTTATGCGTTATGCGTTATGCGTTATGCGTTATGCGTTATGCGTTATGCGTTATGCGTTATCCGTTATGCGTTATGCGTTATGCGTTATGCGTTATGTGTTATGCGTTATGCGTTAAGCGTTATACGTTATGCGTTATGCGTTATGCGTTATGTGTTATGCGTTATGCGTTATGTGTTATGCGTTGTGCTTTACGGGTTATGCGATATGCGTTATGCGTTATGACTTTTTCATTGCACGTTATGCGTTATGCGATATGCGTTATGCGTTATGCGTTATGCGTTATGCGTTATGCGTTATGCGTTATGCGTTATGCGTTATGCGTTATGCGTTATGCGTTATGCGTTATGCGTTATGCGTTATGCGTTATGCGTTATGCGTTATGCGTTATGCGTTATGCGTTATGCGTTATGCGTTATGCGTTATGCGTTATGCGTTATGCGTTATGCGTTATGCGTTATGCGTTATGCGTTACGCGTTATGCGTTACGCGTTACGCGTTATGCGTTATGCGTTATGCGTTATGCGTTATGCGTTATGCGTTATTCGTTATGCGTTATGCGTTATGCGTTATGCGTTATGCGTTATGCGATGTGCGATGTGCGTTATGCGTTATGCGTTATGCGTTATGCGTTATGCGTTATGCGTTATGCGTTATGCGTTATGCGTTATGCGTTATGCGTTATGCGTTATGCGTTATGCGTTATGCGTTATGCGTTATGCGTTATGCGTTATGCGTTATCCGTTATGCGTTATGCGTTATGCGTTATGCGTTATGTGTTATGCGTTATGCGTTAAGCGTTATACGTTATGCGTTATGCGTTATGCGTTATGTGTTATGCGTTATGCGTTATGTGTTATGCGTTGTGCTTTACGGGTTATGCGATATGCGTTATGCGTTATGACTTTTTCATTGCACGTTATGCGTTATGCGATATGCGTTATGCGTTATGCGTTATGCGTTATGCGTTATGCGTTATGCGTTATGCGTTATGCGTTATGCGTTATGCGTTATGCGTTATGCGTTATGCGTTATGCGTTATGCGTTATGCGTTATGCGTTATGCGTTATGCGTTATGCGTTATGCGTTATGCGTTATGCGTTATGCGTTATGCGTTATGCGTTATGCGTTATGCGTTACGCGTTATGCGTTACGCGTTACGCGTTATGCGTTATGCGTTATGCGTTATGCGTTATGCGTTATGCGTTATTCGTTATGCGTTATGCGTTATGCGTTATGCGTTATGCGTTATGCGATGTGCGATGTGCGTTATGCGTTATGCGTTATGCGTTATGCGTTATGCGTTATGCGTTATGCGTTATGCGTTATGCGTTATGCGTTATGCGTTATGCGTTAAGCATTATGACTTTTTCATTGAGCGTTATGCGTTATGACTTTTCCATTGAGCGTTATGCGTTATTCGTTATGGGTTATGCGTTATGCGTTATGGGTTATGCGTTATGCGTTATGCGTTATGCGTTAGGCGTTATGCGTTATGCGTTATGCGTTATGCGTTATGCGTTATGCGTTATCCGTTATGCGTTATGCGTTATGCGTTATGCGTTATGCGATATGCGTTATGCGTTATGCGTCATGCGTTATGCGTTATGCGTTATGCGTTATGCGTTATGCGTTATGCGTTATGCGTTATGCGTTATGCGTTATGCGTTATGCGTTATGCGTTATGCGTTATGCGTTATGCGTTATGCGTTATGCGTTATGCGTTATGCGTTATGCGTTATGCGTTATGCGTTATGCGTTATGCGTTATGCGTTATGCGTTATGCGTTATGCGTTATGCGTTATGCGTTATGCGTTCTGCGTTATGCGTTATGCGTTATGCGTTATGCGTTATGCGTTATGCGTTATGCGTTATGCGTTATGCGTTATGCGTTATGCGTTATGCGTTATGCGTTATGCGTTATGCGTTATGCGTTATGCGTTATGCGTTATGCGTTATGCGTTATGCGTTATGCGTTATGCGTTATGCGTTATGCGTTATGCGTTATGCGTTATGCGTTATGCGTTATGCGTTATGCGTTATGCGTTATGCGTTATGCGTTATGCGTTATGCGTTATGCGTTATGCGTTATGCGTTATGCGTTATGCGTTATGCGTTATGCGTTATGCGTTATGTGTTATGCGTTGTGCTTTACGGGTTATGCGATATGCGTTATGCGTTATGCGTTATGCGTCATGCGTTATGCGTTATGCGTTATGCGTTATGCGTTATGCGTTATGCGTTATGCGTTATGCGTTATGCGTTATGCGTTATGCGTTATGCGTTATGCGTTATGCGTTATGCGTTATGCGTTATGCGTTATGCGTTATGCGTTATGCGTTATGCGTTATGCGTTATGCGTTATGCGTTATGCGTTATGCGTTATGCGTTATGCGTTATGCGTTATGCGTTATGCGTTATGCGTTATGCGTTATGCGTTATGCGTTATGCGTTATGCGTTATGCGTTATGCGTTATGCGTTATGCGTTATGCGTTATGCGTTATGCGTTATGCGTTATGCGTTATGCGTTATGCGTTATGCGTTATGCGTTATGCGTTATGCGTTATGCGTTATGCGTTATGTGTTATGCGTTGTGCTTTACGGGTTATGCGATATGCGTTATGCGTTATGACTTTTTCATTGAGCGTTATGCGTTATGCGTAATGCGTTATGCATTATGCGTTATGCGTTATGCGTAATGCGTTATGAGTAATGTGTCATGCGTTATGCGTTATGGACTATGCTTTATGCGTTATGCGTTATGGGTTATCCGTTCTGCGTCATGCGTTATGCGTTATTCGTTATGCGTTATGCGTTATGCGTTATGCGTTATGCGTTATGCGTTATGCGTTATGCGATATGCGTTATGCGTTATGCGTTATGCGTTATGCGTTATGTGTTACGCGTTATGCGTTACGCGTTATGCGTTATGCGTTATGCGTTATGCGTTATGCGTTATGCGTTATTCGTTATGCGTTATGCGTTATGCGTTATGCGTTATGCGTTATGCGATGTGCGTTATGCGTTATGCGTTATGCGTTATGCGTTATGCGTTATGCGTTATGCGTTATGCGTTATGCGTTATGCGTTATGCGTTATGCGTTATGCGTTATGCGTTATGCGTTATGCGTTAAGCATTATGACTTTTTCATTGAGCGTTATGCGTTATGACTTTTCCATTGAGCGTTATGCGTTATTCGTTATGGGTTATGCGTTATGCGTTATGGGTTATGCGTTATGCGTTATGCGTTATGCGTTATGCGTTATGCGTTATGCGTTATGCGTTATGCGTTATGCGTTATGCGTTATGCGTTATGCGTTATGCGTTATGCGTTATGCGTTATGTGTTATGCGTTATGCGTTAAGCGTTATACGTTATGCGTTATGCGTTATGTGTTATGCGTTATGCGTTATGTGTTATGCGTTGTGCTTTACGGGTTATGCGATATGCGTTATGCGTTATGCGTTATGCGATGTGCGTTATGCGTTATGCGTTATGCGTTATGCGTTATGCGTTATGCGTTATGCGTTATGCGTTATGCGTTATGCGTTATGCGTTATGCGTTATGCGTTATGCGTTATGCGTTAAGCATTATGACTTTTTCATTGAGCGTTATGCGTTATGACTTTTCCATTGAGCGTTATGCGTTATTCGTTATGGGTTATGCGTTATGCGTTATGGGTTATGCGTTATGCGTTATGCGTTATGCGTTAGGCGTTATGCGTTATGCGTTATGCGTTATGCGTTATGCGTTATGCGTTATGCGTTATCCGTTATGCGTTATGCGTTATGCGTTATGCGATATGCGTCATGCGTTAAGCGTTATGCGTTATGCATTATGCGTTATCCGTTATGCGTTATGCGTTATGCGTAATGCGTTATGAGTAATGTGTCATGCGTTATGCGTTATGCGTTATTCGTTAAGCGTTATGCTTTATGCGTTATGCGTTATGCGTTATGCGTTATGCGTTATGCGTTATGCGTTATGCGTTATGCGTTATGCGTCATGCGTCATGCGTAATGCGTTATGCGTTATGCGTTATGCGTTATGCGTTATGCGTTATGCGTTATGCGTTATGCGTTATGCGTTATGCGTTATGCGTTATGCGTTATGCGTTATGCGTTATGCGTTATGCGTTATGCGTTATGCGTTATGCGTTATGCGTTATGCGTTATGCGTTATGAGTTATGCGTTATGCGTTATGCGTTATGCGTTATGCGTTATGCGTTATGCGTTATGCGTTATGCGTTATGCGTTATGCGTTATGCGTTATGCGTTATGCGTTATGCGTTATGCGTTATGCGATATGCGTTATGCGATATGCGTTATGCGTTATGCGTCATGCGTTATGCGTTATGCGTTATGCGTTATGCGTTATTCGTTAAGCGTTATGCTTTATGCGTTATGCGTTATGCGTTATGCGTTATGCGTTATGCGTTATGCGTTATGCGTTATGCGTTATGCGTCATGCGTCATGCGTAATGCGTTATGCGTTATGCGTTATGCGTTATGCGTTATGCGTTATGCGTTATGCGTTATGCGTTATGCGTTATGCGTTATGCGTTATGCGTTATGCGTTATGCGTTATGCGTTATGCGTTATGCGTTATGCGTTATGCGTTATGAGTTATGCGTTATGCGTTATGCGTTATGCGTTATGCGTTATGCGTTATGCGTTATGCGTTATGCGTTATGCGTTATGCGTTATGCGTTATGCGTTATGCGTTATGCGTTATGCGTTATGCGATATGCGTTATGCGTTATGCGTCATGCGTTATGCGTTATGCGTTATGCGTTATGCGTTATTCGTTAAGCGTTATGCTTTATGCGTTATGCGTTATGCGTTATGCGTTATGCGTTATGCGTTATGCGTTATGCGTTATGCGTCATGCGTCATGCGTCATGCGTAATGCGTTATGCGTTATGCGTTATGCGTTATGCGTTATGCGTTATGCGTTATGCGTTATGCGTTATGCGTTATGCGTTATGCGTTATGCGTTATGCGTTATGCGTTATGCGTTATGCGTTATGCGTTATGCGTTATGCGTTATGCGTTATGCGTTATGCGTTATGCGTTATGCGTTATGCGTTATGCGTTATGCGTTATGCGTTATGCGTTATGTGTTATGCGTTGTGCTTTACGGGTTATGCGATATGCGTTATGCGTTATGCGTTATGCGTCATGCGTTATGCGTTATGCGTTATGCGTTATGCGTTATGCGTTATGCGTTATGCGTTATGCGTTATGCGTTATGCGTTATGCGTTATGCGTTATGCGTTATGCGTTATGCGTTATGCGTTATGCGTTATGCGTTATGCGTTATGCGTTATGCGTTATGCGTTATGCGTTATGCGTTATGCGTTATGCGTTATGCGTTATGCGTTATGCGTTATGCGTTATGCGTTATGCGTTATGCGTTATGCGTTATGCGTTATGCGTTATGCGTTATGCGTTATGCGTTATGCGTTATGCGTTATGCGTTATGCGTTATGCGTTATGCGTTATGCGTTATGCGTTATGCGTTATGCGTTATGCGTTATGCGTTATGCGTTATGCGTTATGCGTTATGCGTTATGCGTTATGCGTTATGTGTTATGCGTTGTGCTTTACGGGTTATGCGATATGCGTTATGCGTTATGACTTTTTCATTGAGCGTTATGCGTTATGCGTAATGCGTTATGCATTATGCGTTATGCGTTATGCGTAATGCGTTATGAGTAATGTGTCATGCGTTATGCGTTATGGACTATGCTTTATGCGTTATGCGTTATGGGTTATCCGTTCTGCGTCATGCGTTATGCGTTATTCGTTATGCGTTATGCGTTATGCGTTATGCGTTATGCGTTATGCGTTATGCGTTATGCGATATGCGTTATGCGTTATGCGTTATGCGTTATGCGTTATGTGTTACGCGTTATGCGTTACGCGTTATGCGTTATGCGTTATGCGTTATGCGTTATGCGTTATGCGTTATTCGTTATGCGTTATGCGTTATGCGTTATGCGTTATGCGTTATGCGATGTGCGTTATGCGTTATGCGTTATGCGTTATGCGTTATGCGTTATGCGTTATGCGTTATGCGTTATGCGTTATGCGTTATGCGTTATGCGTTATGCGTTATGCGTTATGCGTTATGCGTTATGCGTTATGCGTTATGCGTTATGCGTTATGCGTTATGCGTTATGCGTTATGCGTTATGCGTTATGCGTTATGCGTTATGCGTTACGCGTTATGCGTTACGCGTTACGCGTTATGCGTTATGCGTTATGCGTTATGCGTTATGCGTTATGCGTTATTCGTTATGCGTTATGCGTTATGCGTTATGCGTTATCCGTTATGCGTTATGCGTTATGCGTTATGCGTTATGTGTTATGCGTTATGCGTTAAGCGTTATACGTTATGCGTTATGCGTTATGCGTTATGCGTTATGCGTTATTCGTTATGCGTTATGCGTTATGCGTTATGCGTTATGCGTTATGCATTATGCGATGTGCGTTATGCGTTATGCGTTATGCGTTATGCGTTATGCGTTATGCGTTATGCGTTATGCGTTATGCGTTATCCGTTATGCGTTATGCGTTATGCGTTATGCGTTATGTGTTATGCGTTATGCGTTAAGCGTTATACGTTATGCGTTATGCGTTATGCGTTATGTGTTATGCGTTATGCGTTATGTGTTATGCGTTGTGCTTTACGGGTTATGCGATATGCGTTATGCGTTATGACTTTTTCATTGCACGTTATGCGTTATGCGATATGCGTTATGCGTTATGCGTTATGCGTTATGCGTTATGCGTTATGCGTTATGCGTTATGCGTTATGCGTTATGCGTTATGCGTTATGCGTTATGCGTTATGCGTTATGCGTTATGCGTTATGCGTTATGCGTTATGCGTTATGCGTTATGCGTTATGCGTTATGCGTTATGCGTTATGCGTTATGCGTTATGCGTTATGCGTTACGCGTTATGCGTTACGCGTTACGCGTTATGCGTTATGCGTTATGCGTTATGCGTTATGCGTTATGCGTTATTCGTTATGCGTTATGCGTTATGCGTTATGCGTTATGCGTTATGCGATGTGCGATGTGCGTTATGCGTTATGCGTTATGCGTTATGCGTTATGCGTTATGCGTTATGCGTTATGCGTTATGCGTTATGCGTTATGCGTTATGCGTTATGCGTTATGCGTTATGCGTTATGCGTTATGCGTTATGCGTTATGCGTTATCCGTTATGCGTTATGCGTTATGCGTTATGCGTTATGTGTTATGCGTTATGCGTTAAGCGTTATACGTTATGCGTTATGCGTTATGCGTTATGTGTTATGCGTTATGCGTTATGTGTTATGCGTTGTGCTTTACGGGTTATGCGATATGCGTTATGCGTTATGACTTTTTCATTGCACGTTATGCGTTATGCGATATGCGTTATGCGTTATGCGTTATGCGTTATGCGTTATGCGTTATGCGTTATGCGTTATGCGTTATGCGTTATGCGTTATGCGTTATGCGTTATGCGTTATGCGTTATGCGTTATGCGTTATGCGTTATGCGTTATGCGTTATGCGTTATGCGTTATGCGTTATGCGTTATGCGTTATGCGTTATGCGTTATGCGTTATGCGTTATGCGTTACGCGTTATGCGTTACGCGTTACGCGTTATGCGTTATGCGTTATGCGTTATGCGTTATGCGTTATGCGTTATTCGTTATGCGTTATGCGTTATGCGTTATGCGTTATGCGTTATGCGATGTGCGATGTGCGTTATGCGTTATGCGTTATGCGTTATGCGTTATGCGTTATGCGTTATGCGTTATGCGTTATGCGTTATGCGTTATGCGTTATGCGTTAAGCATTATGACTTTTTCATTGAGCGTTATGCGTTATGACTTTTCCATTGAGCGTTATGCGTTATTCGTTATGGGTTATGCGTTATGCGTTATGGGTTATGCGTTATGCGTTATGCGTTATGCGTTAGGCGTTATGCGTTATGCGTTATGCGTTATGCGTTATGCGTTATGCGTTATCCGTTATGCGTTATGCGTTATGCGTTATGCGTTATGCGATATGCGTTATGCGTTATGCGTCATGCGTTATGCGTTATGCGTTATGCGTTATGCGTTATGCGTTATGCGTTATGCGTTATGCGTTATGCGTTATGCGTTATGCGTTATGCGTTATGCGTTATGCGTTATGCGTTATGCGTTATGCGTTATGCGTTATGCGTTATGCGTTATGCGTTATGCGTTATGCGTTATGCGTTATGCGTTATGCGTTATGCGTTATGCGTTATGCGTTATGCGTTATGCGTTCTGCGTTATGCGTTATGCGTTATGCGTTATGCGTTATGCGTTATGCGTTATGCGTTATGCGTTATGCGTTATGCGTTATGCGTTATGCGTTATGCGTTATGCGTTATGCGTTATGCGTTATGCGTTATGCGTTATGCGTTATGCGTTATGCGTTATGCGTTATGCGTTATGCGTTATGCGTTATGCGTTATGCGTTATGCGTTATGCGTTATGCGTTATGCGTTATGCGTTATGCGTTATGCGTTATGCGTTATGCGTTATGCGTTATGCGTTATGCGTTATGCGTTATGCGTTATGCGTTATGCGTTATGCGTTATGTGTTATGCGTTGTGCTTTACGGGTTATGCGATATGCGTTATGCGTTATGCGTTATGCGTCATGCGTTATGCGTTATGCGTTATGCGTTATGCGTTATGCGTTATGCGTTATGCGTTATGCGTTATGCGTTATGCGTTATGCGTTATGCGTTATGCGTTATGCGTTATGCGTTATGCGTTATGCGTTATGCGTTATGCGTTATGCGTTATGCGTTATGCGTTATGCGTTATGCGTTATGCGTTATGCGTTATGCGTTATGCGTTATGCGTTATGCGTTATGCGTTATGCGTTATGCGTTATGCGTTATGCGTTATGCGTTATGCGTTATGCGTTATGCGTTATGCGTTATGCGTTATGCGTTATGCGTTATGCGTTATGCGTTATGCGTTATGCGTTATGCGTTATGTGTTATGCGTTGTGCTTTACGGGTTATGCGATATGCGTTATGCGTTATGACTTTTTCATTGAGCGTTATGCGTTATGCGTAATGCGTTATGCATTATGCGTTATGCGTTATGCGTAATGCGTTATGAGTAATGTGTCATGCGTTATGCGTTATGGACTATGCTTTATGCGTTATGCGTTATGGGTTATCCGTTCTGCGTCATGCGTTATGCGTTATTCGTTATGCGTTATGCGTTATGCGTTATGCGTTATGCGTTATGCGTTATGCGTTATGCGATATGCGTTATGCGTTATGCGTTATGCGTTATGCGTTATGTGTTACGCGTTATGCGTTACGCGTTATGCGTTATGCGTTATGCGTTATGCGTTATGCGTTATGCGTTATTCGTTATGCGTTATGCGTTATGCGTTATGCGTTATGCGTTATGCGATGTGCGTTATGCGTTATGCGTTATGCGTTATGCGTTATGCGTTATGCGTTATGCGTTATGCGTTATGCGTTATGCGTTATGCGTTATGCGTTATGCGTTATGCGTTATGCGTTATGCGTTAAGCATTATGACTTTTTCATTGAGCGTTATGCGTTATGACTTTTCCATTGAGCGTTATGCGTTATTCGTTATGGGTTATGCGTTATGCGTTATGGGTTATGCGTTATGCGTTATGCGTTATGCGTTATGCGTTATGCGTTATGCGTTATGCGTTATGCGTTATGCGTTATGCGTTATGCGTTATGCGTTATGCGTTATGCGTTATGCGTTATGTGTTATGCGTTATGCGTTAAGCGTTATACGTTATGCGTTATGCGTTATGTGTTATGCGTTATGCGTTATGTGTTATGCGTTGTGCTTTACGGGTTATGCGATATGCGTTATGCGTTATGCGTTATGCGATGTGCGTTATGCGTTATGCGTTATGCGTTATGCGTTATGCGTTATGCGTTATGCGTTATGCGTTATGCGTTATGCGTTATGCGTTATGCGTTATGCGTTATGCGTTATGCGTTAAGCATTATGACTTTTTCATTGAGCGTTATGCGTTATGACTTTTCCATTGAGCGTTATGCGTTATTCGTTATGGGTTATGCGTTATGCGTTATGGGTTATGCGTTATGCGTTATGCGTTATGCGTTAGGCGTTATGCGTTATGCGTTATGCGTTATGCGTTATGCGTTATGCGTTATGCGTTATCCGTTATGCGTTATGCGTTATGCGTTATGCGATATGCGTCATGCGTTAAGCGTTATGCGTTATGCATTATGCGTTATCCGTTATGCGTTATGCGTTATGCGTAATGCGTTATGAGTAATGTGTCATGCGTTATGCGTTATGCGTTATTCGTTAAGCGTTATGCTTTATGCGTTATGCGTTATGCGTTATGCGTTATGCGTTATGCGTTATGCGTTATGCGTTATGCGTTATGCGTCATGCGTCATGCGTAATGCGTTATGCGTTATGCGTTATGCGTTATGCGTTATGCGTTATGCGTTATGCGTTATGCGTTATGCGTTATGCGTTATGCGTTATGCGTTATGCGTTATGCGTTATGCGTTATGCGTTATGCGTTATGCGTTATGCGTTATGCGTTATGCGTTATGCGTTATGAGTTATGCGTTATGCGTTATGCGTTATGCGTTATGCGTTATGCGTTATGCGTTATGCGTTATGCGTTATGCGTTATGCGTTATGCGTTATGCGTTATGCGTTATGCGTTATGCGTTATGCGATATGCGTTATGCGTTATGCGTCATGCGTTATGCGTTATGCGTTATGCGTTATGCGTTATGCGTTATGCGTTATGCGTTATGCGTTATGCGTTATGCGTTATGCGTTATGCGTTATGCGTTATGCGTTATGCGTTATGCGTTATGCGTTATGCGTTATGCGTTATGCGTTATGCGTTATGCGTTATGCGTTATGCGTTATGCGTTATGCGTTATGCGTTATGCGTTATGCGTTATGCGTTATGCGTTATGCGTTATGCGTTATGCGTTATGCGTTATGCGTTATGCGTTATGCGTTATGCGTTATGCGTTATGCGTTATGTGTTATGCGTTATGCGTTAAGCGTTATACGTTATGCGTTATGCGTTATGTGTTATGCGTTATGCGTTATGTGTTATGCGTTGTGCTTTACGGGTTATGCGATATGCGTTATGCGTTATGCGTTATGCGATGTGCGTTATGCGTTATGCGTTATGCGTTATGCGTTATGCGTTATGCGTTATGCGTTATGCGTTATGCGTTATGCGTTATGCGTTATGCGTTATGCGTTGCGCGTTACGCGTTATGCGTTATGACTTTTCCATTGAGCGTTATGCGTTATTCGTTATGGGTTATGCGTTATGCGTTATGGGTTATGCGTTATGCGTTATGCGTTATGCGTTAGGCGTTATGCGTTATGCGTTATGCGTTATGCGTTATGCGTTATGCGTTATGCGTTATCCGTTATGCGTTATGCGTTATGCGTTATGCGATATGCGTCATGCGTTAAGCGTTATGCGTTATGCATTATGCGTTATCCGTTATGCGTTATGCGTTATGCGTTATGCGTTATGCGTTATGCGTTATGCGTTATGCGTTATGCGTTATGCGTTATGCGTTACGCGTTACGCGTTATGCGTTATGCGTTATGCGTTATGCGTTATGCGTTATGCGTTATGCGTTATCCGTTATGCGTTATGCGTTATGCGTTATGCGTTATGCGATATGCGTTATGCGTTATGCGTTATGCGTTATGCGTTATGCGTTATGCGTTATGCGTTATGCGTTATGCGTTATGCGTTATGCGTTATGCGTTATGCGTTATGCGTTATGCGTTATGCGTTATGCGTTATGCGTTATGCGTTATGCGTTATGCGTTATGCGTTATGCGTTATGCGTTATGCGTTATGCGTTATGCGTTATGCGTTATGCGTTATGCGTTATGCGTTATGCGTTATGCGTTATGCGTTATGCGTTATGCGTTATGCGATATGCGTTATGCGTTATGCGTCATGCGTTATGCGTTATGCGTTATGCGTTATGCGTTATGCGTTATGCGTTATGCGTTATGCGTTATGCGTTATGCGTTATGCGTTATGCGTTATGCGTTATGCGTTATGCGTTATGCGTTATGCGTTATGCGTTATGCGTTATGCGTTATGCGTTATGCGTTATGCGTTATGCGTTATGCGTTATGCGTTATGCGTTATGCGTTATGCGTTATGCGTTATGCGTTATGCGTTATGCGTTATGCGTTATGCGTTATGCGTTATGCGTTATGCGTTATGCGTTATGCGTTATGCGTTATGCGTTATGCGTTATGCGTTATGCGTTATGCGTTATGCGTTATGCGTTATGCGTTATGCGTTATGCGTTATGCGTTATGCGTTATGCGTTATGCGTTATGCGTTATGCGTTATGCGTTATGCGTTATGCGTTATGTGTTATGCGTTGTGCTTTACGGGTTATGCGATATGCGTTATGCGTTATGACTTTTTCATTGAGCGTTATGCGTTATGCGTAATGCGTTATGCATTATGCGTTATGCGTTATGCGTAATGCGTTATGAGTAATGTGTCATGCGTTATGCGTTATGGACTATGCTTTATGCGTTATGCGTTATGGGTTATCCGTTATGCGTCATGCGTTATGCGTTATTCGTTATGCGTTATGCGTTATGCGTTATGCGTTATGCGTTATGCGTTATGCGTTATGCGATATGCGTTATGCGTTATGCGTTATGCGTTATGCGTTATGTGTTACGCGTTATGCGTTACGCGTTATGCGTTATGCGTTATGCGTTATGCGTTATGCGTTATGCGTTATTCGTTATGCGTTATGCGTTATGCGTTATGCGTTATGCGTTATGCGATGTGCGTTATGCGTTATGCGTTATGCGTTATGCGTTATGCGTTATGCGTTATGCGTTATGCGTTATGCGTTATGCGTTATGCGTTATGCGTTATGCGTTATGCGTTATGCGTTATGCGTTAAGCATTATGACTTTTTCATTGAGCGTTATGCGTTATGACTTTTCCATTGAGCGTTATGCGTTATTCGTTATGGGTTATGCGTTATGCGTTATGGGTTATGCGTTATGCGTTATGCGTTATGCGTTATGCGTTATGCGTTATGCGTTATGCGTTATGCGTTATGCGTTATGCGTTATGCGTTATGCGTTATGCGTTATGCGTTATGTGTTATGCGTTATGCGTTAAGCGTTATACGTTATGCGTTATGCGTTATGTGTTATGCGTTATGCGTTATGTGTTATGCGTTGTGCTTTACGGGTTATGCGATATGCGTTATGCGTTATGACTTTTTCATTGAACGTTATGCGTTATACGATATGCGTTATGCGTTATGCGTTATGCGTTATGCGTTATGCGTTATGCGTTATGCGTTATGCGTTATGCGTTATGCGTTATGCGTTATGCGTTATGCGTTATGCGTTATGCGTTATGCGTTACGCGTTATGCGTTACGCGTTATGCGTTATGCGTTATGCGTTATGCGTTATTCGTTATGCGTTATGCGTTATGCGTTATGCGTTATGCGTTATGCGTTATGCGTTATGCGATATGCGTTATGCGTTATGCGTTATGCGTTATGCGTTATGCGTTACGCGTTATGCGTTATGCGTTATGCGTTATGCGTTATTCGTTATGCGTTATGCGTTATGCGTTATGCGTTATGCGTTATGCGTTATGCGTTATGCGTTATGCGTTATGCGATGTGCGTTATGCGTTATGCGTTATGCGTTATGCGTTATGCGTTATGCGTTATGCGTTATGCGTTATGCGTTATGCGTTATGCGTTATGCGTTAAGCATTATGACTTTTTCATTGAGCGTTATGCGTTATGACTTTTCCATTGAGCGTTATGCGTTATTCGTTATTTGTTATGCGTTATGCGTTATGGGTTATGCGTTATGCGTTATGCGTTATGCGTTATGCGTTATGCGTTATGCATTATGCGTTATGCGTTATCCATTATGCGTTATGCGTTATGCGTTATGCGTTATGCGATATGCGTCATGCGTTAAGCGTTATGCGTTATGCATTATGCTTTATCCGTTATGCGTTATGCGTTATGCGTAATGCGTTATGAGTAATGTGTCATGCGTTATGCGTTATGCGTTATGCGTTATGCGTTATGCGTTATGCGTTATGCGTTATGCGTTATGCGTTATGCGTTACGCGTTAAGCGTTATGCGTTATGCGTTACGCGTTACGCGTTATGCGTTATGCGTTATGCGTTATGCGTTATGCGTTATGCGTTATGCGTTATGCGTTATGCGTTATGCGTTATGCGTTATGCGTTATGTGTTATGCGTTATGCGTTAAGCGTTATACGTTATGCGTTATGCGTTATGTGTTATGCGTTATGCGTTATGTGTTATGCGTTGTGCTTTACGGGTTATGCGATATGCGTTATGCGTTATGACTTTTTCATTGAACGTTATGCGTTATACGATATGCGTTATGCGTTATGCGTTATGCGTTATGCGTTATGCGTTATGCGTTATGCGTTATGCGTTATGCGTTATGCGTTATGCGTTATGCGTTATGCGTTATGCGTTATGCGTTACGCGTTATGCGTTACGCGTTATGCGTTATGCGTTATGCGTTATGCGTTATTCGTTATGCGTTATGCGTTATGCGTTATGCGTTATGCGTTATGCGTTATGCGTTATGCGTTATGCGATATGCGTTATGCGTTATGCGTTATGCGTTATGCGTTATGCGTTACGCGTTATGCGTTACGCGTTATGCGTTATGCGTTATGCGTTATGCGTTATGCGTTATGCGTTATTCGTTATGCGTTATGCGTTATGCGTTATGCGTTATGCGTTATGCGTTATGCGTTATGCGTTATGCGTTATGCGATGTGCGTTATGCGTTATGCGTTATGCGTTATGCGTTATGCGTTATGCGTTATGCGTTATGCGTTATGCGTTATGCGTTATGCGTTATGCGTTAAGCATTATGACTTTTTCATTGAGCGTTATGCGTTATGACTTTTCCATTGAGCGTTATGCGTTATTCGTTATGGGTTATGCGTTATGCGTTATGGGTTATGCGTTATGCGTTATGCGTTATGCGTTATGCGTTATGCATTATGCGTTATGCGTTATCCATTATGCGTTATGCGTTATGCGTTATGCGTTATGCGATATGCGTCATGCGTTAAGCGTTATGCGTTATGCGTTGCGCGTTACGCGTTATGCGTTATGACTTTTCCATTGAGCGTTATGCGTTATTCGTTATGGGTTATGCGTTATGCGTTATGGGTTATGCGTTATGCGTTATGCGTTATGCGTTAGGCGTTATGCGTTATGCGTTATGCGTTATGCGTTATGCGTTATGCGTTATGCGTTATCCGTTATGCGTTATGCGTTATGCGTTATGCGATATGCGTCATGCGTTAAGCGTTATGCGTTATGCATTATGCGTTATCCGTTATGCGTTATGCGTTATGCGTAATGCGTTATGAGTAATGTGTCATGCGTTATGCGTTATGCGTTATTCGTTAAGCGTTATGCTTTATGCGTTATGCGTTATGCGTTATGCGTTATGCGTTATGCGTTATGCGTTATGCGTGATGCGTCATGCGTCATGCGTAATGCGTTATGCGTTATGCGTTATGCGTTATGCGTTATGCGTTATGCGTTATGCGTTATGCGTTATGCGTTATGCGTTATGCGTTATGCGTTATGCGTTATGCGTTATGCGTTATGCGTTATGCGTTATGCGTTATGCGTTATGCGTTATGCGTTATGCGTTATGCGTTATGCGTTATGCGTTATGCGTTATGCGTTATGCGTTATGCGTTATGCGTTATGCGTTATGCGTTATGCGTTATGCGTTATGCGATATGCGTTATGCGTCATGCGTCATGCGTTATGCGTTATGCGTTATGCGTTATGCGTTATGCGTTATGCGTTATGCGTTATGCGTTATGCGTTATGCGTTATGCGTTATGCGTTATGCGTTATGCGTTATGCGTTATGCGTTATGCGTTATGCGTTATGCGTTATGCGTTATGCGTTATGCGTTATGCGTTATGCGTTATGCGTTATGCGTTATGCGTTATGCGTTATGCGTTATGCGTTATGCGTTATGCGTTATGCGTTATGCGTTATGCGTTATGCGTTATGCGTTATGCGTTATGCGTTATGCGTTATGCGTTATGCGTTATGCGTTATGCGTTATGCGTTATGCGTTATGCGTTATGCGTTATGCGTTATGTGTTATGCGTTGTGCTTTACGGGTTATGCGATATGCGTTATGCGTTATGACTTTTTCATTGAGCGTTATGCGTTATGCGTAATGCGTTATGCATTATGCGTTATGCGTTATGCGTAATGCGTTATGAGTAATGTGTCATGCGTTATGCGTTATGGACTATGCTTTATGCGTTATGCGTTATGGGTTATCCGTTATGCGTCATGCGTTATGCGTTATTCGTTATGCGTTATGCGTTATGCGTTATGCGTTATGCGTTATGCGTTATGCGTTATGCGATATGCGTTATGCGTTATGCGTTATGCGTTATGCGTTATGTGTTACGCGTTATGCGTTACGCGTTATGCGTTATGCGTTATGCGTTATGCGTTATGCGTTATTCGTTATGCGTTATGCGTTATGCGTTATGCGTTATGCGTTATGCGATGTGCGTTATGCGTTATGCGTTATGCGTTATGCGTTATGCGTTATGCGTTATGCGTTATGCGTTATGCGTTATGCGTTATGCGTTATGCGTTATGCGTTATGCGTTATGCGTTATGCGTTATGCGTTAAGCATTATGACTTTTTCATTGAGCGTTATGCGTTATGACTTTTCCATTGAGCGTTATGCGTTATTCGTTATGGGTTATGCGTTATGCGTTATGGGTTATGCGTTATGCGTTATGCGTTATGCGTTAT
Organism: Lasioglossum baleicum; assembly: GCF_051020765.1. Lineage (NCBI taxonomy): Eukaryota > Metazoa > Arthropoda > Insecta > Hymenoptera > Halictidae > Lasioglossum > Lasioglossum baleicum. Next base: position 186,136 of record NW_027469347.1, read on the forward strand.
GCGTTATGCGTTATGCGTTATGCGTTATGCGTTATGCGTTATGCGTTATGCGTTATGCGTTATGCGTTATGCGTTATGTGTTATGCGTTATGCGTTAAGCGTTATACGTTATGCGTTATGCGTTATGTGTTATGCGTTATGCGTTATGTGTTATGCGTTGTGCTTTACGGGTTATGCGATATGCGTTATGCGTTATGACTTTTTCATTGAACGTTATGCGTTATACGATATGCGTTATGCGTTATGCGTTATGCGTTATGCGTTATGCGTTATGCGTTATGCGTTATGCGTTATGCGTTATGCGTTATGCGTTATGCGTTATGCGTTATGCGTTATGCGTTACGCGTTATGCGTTACGCGTTATGCGTTATGCGTTATGCGTTATTCGTTATGCGTTATGCGTTATGCGTTATGCGTTATGCGTTATGCGTTATGCGTTATGCGATATGCGTTATGCGTTATGCGTTATGCGTTATGCGTTATGCGTTACGCGTTATGCGTTACGCGTTATGCGTTATGCGTTATGCGTTATGCGTTATGCGTTATGCGTTATTCGTTATGCGTTATGCGTTATGCGTTATGCGTTATGCGTTATGCGTTATGCGTTATGCGTTATGCGTTATGCGTTATGCGATGTGCGTTATGCGTTATGCGTTATGCGTTATGCGTTATGCGTTATGCGTTATGCGTTATGCGTTATGCGTTATGCGTTATGCGTTATGCGTTAAGCATTATGACTTTTTCATTGAGCGTTATGCGTTATGACTTTTCCATTGAGCGTTATGCGTTATTCGTTATGGGTTATGCGTTATGCGTTATGGGTTATGCGTTATGCGTTATGCGTTATGCGTTATGCGTTATGCGTTATGCATTATGCGTTATGCGTTATCCATTATGCGTTATGCGTTATGCGTTATGCGTTATGCGATATGCGTCATGCGTTAAGCGTTATGCGTTATGCATTATGCGTTATCCGTTATGCGTTATGCGTTATGCGTAATGCGTTATGAGTAATGTGTCATGCGTTATGCGTTATGCGTTATGCGTTATGCGTTATGCGTTATGCGTTATGCGTTATGCGTTATGCGTTATGCGTTATGCGTTATGCGTTACGCGTTAAGCGTTATGCGTTATGCGTTACGCGTTACGCGTTATGCGTTATGCGTTATGCGTTATGCGTTATGCGTTATGCGTTATGCGTTATGCGTTATGCGTTATGCGTTATGCGTTATGCGTTATGCGTTATGTGTTATGCGTTATGCGTTAAGCGTTATACGTTATGCGTTATGCGTTATGTGTTATGCGTTATGCGTTATGTGTTATGCGTTGTGCTTTACGGGTTATGCGATATGCGTTATGCGTTATGACTTTTTCATTGAACGTTATGCGTTATACGATATGCGTTATGCGTTATGCGTTATGCGTTATGCGTTATGCGTTATGCGTTATGCGTTATGCGTTATGCGTTATGCGTTATGCGTTATGCGTTATGCGTTATGCGTTATGCGTTACGCGTTATGCGTTATGCGTTATGCGTTATGCGTTATTCGTTATGCGTTATGCGTTATGCGTTATGCGTTATGCGTTATGCGTTATGCGTTATGCGATATGCGTTATGCGTTATGCGTTATGCGTTATGCGTTATGCGTTACGCGTTATGCGTTACGCGTTATGCGTTATGCGTTATGCGTTATGCGTTATGCGTTATGCGTTATTCGTTATGCGTTATGCGTTATGCGTTATGCGTTATGCGTTATGCGTTATGCGTTATGCGTTATGCGTTATGCGTTATGCGATGTGCGTTATGCGTTATGCGTTATGCGTTATGCGTTATGCGTTATGCGTTATGCGTTATGCGTTATGCGTTATGCGTTATGCGTTATGCGTTATTCGTTATGCGTTATGCGTTATGCGTTATGCGTTATGCGTTATGCGTTATGCGTTATGCGTTATGCGTTATGCGTTATGCGTTATGCGATGTGCGTTATGCGTTATGCGTTATGCGTTATGCGTTATGCGTTATGCGTTATGCGTTATGCGTTATGCGTTATGCGTTATGCGTTATGCGTTATGCGTTATGCGTTATGCGTTATGCGTTATGCGTTATGCGTTATGCGTTATGCGTTATTCGTTATGCGTTATGCGTTATGCGTTATGCGTTATGCGTTATGCGTTATGCGTTATGCGTTATGCGTTATGCGTTATACGTTATGCGTTATGCGTTATGTGTTATGCGTTATGCGTTATGTGTTATGCGTTGTGCTTTACGGGTTATGCGATATGCGTTATGCGTTATGACTTTTTCATTGAACGTTATGCGTTATACGATATGCGTTATGCGTTATGCGTTATGCGTTATGCGTTATGCGTTATGCGTTATGCGTTATGCGTTATGCGTTATGCGTTATGCGTTATGCGTTATGCGTTATGCGTTATGCGTTATGCGTTACGCGTTATGCGTTACGCGTTATGCGTTATGCGTTATGCGTTATGCGTTATTCGTTATGCGTTATGCGTTATGCGTTATGCGTTATGCGTTATGCGTTATGCGTTATGCGATATGCGTTATGCGTTATGCGTTATGCGTTATGCGTTATGCGTTACGCGTTATGCGTTACGCGTTATGCGTTATGCGTTATGCGTTATGCGTTATGCGTTATTCGTTATGCGTTATGCGTTATGCGTTATGCGTTATGCGTTATGCGTTATGCGTTATGCGTTATGCGTTATGCGTTATGCGATGTGCGTTATGCGTTATGCGTTATGCGTTATGCGTTATGCGTTATGCGTTATGCGTTATGCGTTATGCGTTATGCGTTATGCGTTATGCGTTATGCGTTATGCGTTAAGCATTATGACTTTTTCATTGAGCGTTATGCGTTATGACTTTTCCATTGAGCGTTATGCGTTATTCGTTATGGGTTATGCGTTATGCGTTATGGGTTATGCGTTATGCGTTATGCGTTATGCGTTATGCGTTATGCATTATGCGTTATGCGTTATCCATTATGCGTTATGCGTTATGCGTTATGCGTTATGCGATATGCGTCATGCGTTAAGCGTTATGCGTTATGCATTATGCGTTATCCGTTATGCGTTATGCGTTATGCGTAATGCGTTATGAGTAATGTGTCATGCGTTATGCGTTATGCGTTATGCGTTATGCGTTATGCGTTATGCGTTATGCGTTATGCGTTATGCGTTATGCGTTATGCGTTACGCGTTAAGCGTTATGCGTTATGCGTTACGCGTTACGCGTTATGCGTTATGCGTTATGCGTTATGCGTTATGCGTTATGCGTTATGCGTTATGCGTTATGCGTTATGCGTTATGCGTTATGCGTTATGCGTTATGCGTTATGTGTTATGCGTTATGCGTTAAGCGTTATACGTTATGCGTTATGCGTTATGTGTTATGCGTTATGCGTTATGTGTTATGCGTTGTGCTTTACGGGTTATGCGATATGCGTTATGCGTTATGACTTTTTCATTGAACGTTATGCGTTATACGATATGCGTTATGCGTTATGCGTTATGCGTTATGCGTTATGCGTTATGCGTTATGCGTTATGCGTTATGCGTTATGCGTTATGCGTTATGCGTTATGCGTTATGCGTTATGCGTTACGCGTTATGCGTTATGCGTTATGCGTTATGCGTTATTCGTTATGCGTTATGCGTTATGCGTTATGCGTTATGCGTTATGCGTTATGCGTTATGCGATATGCGTTATGCGTTATGCGTTATGCGTTATGCGTTATGCGTTACGCGTTATGCGTTACGCGTTATGCGTTATGCGTTATGCGTTATGCGTTATGCGTTATGCGTTATTCGTTATGCGTTATGCGTTATGCGTTATGCGTTATGCGTTATGCGTTATGCGTTATGCGTTATGCGTTATGCGTTATGCGATGTGCGTTATGCGTTATGCGTTATGCGTTATGCGTTATGCGTTATGCGTTATGCGTTATGCGTTATGCGTTATGCGTTATGCGTTATGCGTTAAGCATTATGACTTTTTCATTGAGCGTTATGCGTTATGACTTTTCCATTGAGCGTTATGCGTTATTCGTTATGGGTTATGCGTTATGCGTTATGGGTTATGCGTTATGCGTTATGCGTTATGCGTTATGCGTTATGCATTATGCGTTATGCGTTATCCATTATGCGTTATGCGTTATGCGTTATGCGTTATGCGATATGCGTCATGCGTTAAGCGTTATGCGTTATGCATTATGCGTTATCCGTTATGCGTTATGCGTTATGCGTTATGCGTTATGCGTTATGCGTTATGCGTTATGCGTTATGCGTTATGCGTTATGCGTTAAGCATTATGACTTTTTCATTGAGCGTTATGCGTTATGACTTTTCCATTGAGCGTTATGCGTTATTCGTTATGGGTTATGCGTTATGCGTTATGGGTTATGCGTTATGCGTTATGCGTTATGCGTTATGCGTTATGCGTTATGCGTTATGCGTTATGCGTTATGCGTTATGCGTTATGCGTTATGCGTTATGCGTTATGTGTTATGCGTTATGCGTTAAGCGTTATACGTTATGCGTTATGCGTTATGTGTTATGCGTTATGCGTTATGTGTTATGCGTTGTGCTTTACGGGTTATGCGATATGCGTTATGCGTTATGACTTTTTCATTGAACGTTATGCGTTATACGATATGCGTTATGCGTTATGCGTTATGCGTTATGCGTTATGCGTTATGCGTTATGCGTTATGCGTTATGCGTTATGCGTTATGCGTTATGCGTTATGCGTTATGCGTTACGCGTTATGCGTTACGCGTTATGCGTTATGCGTTATGCGTTATGCGTTATTCGTTATGCGTTATGCGTTATGCGTTATGCGTTATGCGTTATGCGTTATGCGTTATGCGATATGCGTTATGCGTTATGCGTTATGCGTTATGCGTTATGCGTTACGCGTTATGCGTTATGCGTTATGCGTTATGCGTTATGCGTTATGCGTTATGCGTTATGCGTTATGCGTTATGCGTTATGCGATGTGCGTTATGCGTTATGCGTTATGCGTTATGCGTTATGCGTTATGCGTTATGCGTTATGCGTTATGCGTTATGCGTTATGCGTTATGCGTTAAGCATTATGACTTTTTCATTGAGCGTTATGCGTTATGACTTTTCCATTGAGCGTTATGCGTTATTCGTTATGGGTTATGCGTTATGCGTTATGGGTTATGCGTTATGCGTTATGCGTTATGCGTTATGCGTTATGCATTATGCGTTATGCGTTATCCATTATGCGTTATGCGTTATGCGTTATGCGTTATGCGATATGCGTCATGCGTTAAGCGTTATGCGTTATGCATTATGCGTTATCCGTTATGCGTTATGCGTTATGCGTAATGCGTTATGAGTAATGTGTCATGCGTTATGCGTTATGCGTTATGCGTTATGCGTTATGCGTTATGCGTTATGCGTTATGCGTTATGCGTTATGCGTTATGCGTTACGCGTTAAGCGTTATGCGTTATGCGTTACGCGTTACGCGTTATGCGTTATGCGTTATGCGTTATGCGTTATGCGTTATGCGTTATGCGTTATGCGTTATGTGTTATGCGTTATGCGTTAAGCGTTATACGTTATGCGTTATGCGTTATGTGTTATGCGTTATGCGTTATGTGTTATGCGTTGTGCTTTACGGGTTATGCGATATGCGTTATGCTTTATGACTTTTTCATTGAACGTTATGCGTTATGCGATATGCGTTATGCGTTATGCGTTATGCGTTATGCGTTATGCGTTATGCGTTATGCGTTATGCGTTATGTGTTATGCGTTATGCGTTATGCGTTATGCGTTATGCGTTATGCGTTATGCGTTATGCGTTATGCGTTATGCGTTATGCGTTATGCGTTATGCGTTATGCGTTATGCGTTATGCGTTATGCGTTATGCGTTATGCGTTATGCGTTATGCGTTATGCGTTATGCGTTATGCGTTATGCGTTATGCGTTATGCGTTATGCGTTATGCGTTATGCGTTATGCGTTATGCGTTATGCGTTATGCGTTATGCGTTATGCGTTATGCGTTATGCGTTATGCGTTATGCGTTATGCGTTATGCGTTATGCGTTATGCGTTATGCGTTATGCGTTATGCGTTATGCGTTATGCGTTATGCGTTATGCGTTATGCGTTATGCGTTATGCGTTATGCGTTATGCGTTATGCGTTATGCGTTATGCGTTATGCGTTATGCGTTATGCGTTATGCGTTATGCGTTATGCGTTATGCGTTATGCGTTATGCGTTATGCGTTATGCGTTATGCGTTATGCGTTATGAGTTATGCGTTATGCGTTATGCGTTATGCGTTATGCGATGTGCGTTATGCGTTATGCGTTATGCGTTATGCGTTATGCGTTATGCGTTATGCGTTATGCGTTATGCGTTATGCGTTATGCGTTATGCGTTATGCGTTAAGCATTATGACTTTTTCATTGAGCGTTAAGCGTTATGACTTTTCCATTGAGCGTTATGCGTTATTCGTTATGCGTTATGCGTTATGCGTTATGCGTTATGCGTTATGCGTTATGCGTTATGCGATATGCGTTATGCGTTATGCGTTATGCGTTATGCGTTATGTGTTACGCGTTATGCGTTACGCGTTATGCGTTATGCGTTATGCGTTATGCGTTATGCGTTATGCGTTATGCGTTATTCGTTATGCGTTATGCGTTATGCGTTATGCGTTATGCGTTATGCGATGTGCGTTATGCGTTATGCGTTATGCGTTATGCGTTATGCGTTATGCGTTATGCGTTATGCGTTATGCGTTATGCGTTAAGCATTATGACTTTTTCATTGAGCGTTATGCGTTATGACTTTTCCATTGAGCGTTATGCGTTATTCGTTATGGGTTATGCGTTATGCGTTATGGGTTATGCGTTATGCGTTATGCGTTGTGCGTTATGCGTTATGCGTTATGCGTTATGCGTTATGCGTTATGCGTTATGCGTTATGCGTTATGCGTTATGCGTTATGCGTTATGTGTTATGCGTTATGCGTTAAGCGTTATACGTTATGCGTTATGCGTTATGTGTTATGCGTTATGCGTTATGTGTTATGCGTTGTGCTTTACGGGTTATGCGATATGCGTTATGCGTTATGCGTTATGCGATGTGCGTTATGCGTTATGCGTTATGCGTTATGCGTTATGCGTTATGCGTTATGCGTTATGCGTTATGCGTTATGCGTTATGCGTTATGCGTTATGCGTTATGCGTTATGCGTTAAGCATTATGACTTTTTCATTGAGCGTTATGCGTTATGACTTTTCCATTGAGCGTTATGCGTTATTCGTTATGGGTTATGCGTTATGCGTTATGCGTTATGCGTTATGCGTTATGCGTTATGCGTTATGCGTTATGCGTTATGCGTTATGCGTTATGCGTTATGCGTTATGCGTTATGCGTTATGCGTTATGCGTTATGCGTTATGCGTTATGCGTTATGCGTTATGCGTTATGCGTTATGCGTTATGCGTTATGCGTTATGCGTTATGCGTTATGCGTTATGCGTTATGCGTTATGCGTTATGCGTTATGCGTTATGCGTTATGCGTTATGCGTTATGCGTTATGCGTTATGCGTTATGCGTTATGCGTTATGCGTTATGCGTTATGCGTTATGCGTTATGCGTTATGCGTTATGCGTTATGCGTTATGCGTTATGCGTTATGCGTTATGCGTTATGCGTTATGCGTTATGCGTTATGCGTTATGCGTTATGCGTTATGCGTTATGCGTTATGCGTTATGCGTTATGCGTTATGCGTTATGCGTTATGCGTTATGCGTTATGGGTTATGCGTTATGCGTTATGCGTTAAGCATTAAGCATTATGACTTTTTCATTGAGCGTTATGCGTTATGACTTTTCCATTGAGCGTTATGCGTTATTCGTTATGGGTTATGCGTTATGCGTTATGGGTTATGCGTTATGCGTTATGCGTTATGCGTTATGCGTTATGCGTTATGCGTTATGCGTTATGCGTTATGCGTTATGCGTTATGCGTTATGTGTTATGCGTTATGCGTTAAGCGTTATACGTTATGCGTTATGCGTTATGTGTTATGCGTTATGCGTTATGTGTTATGCGTTGTGCTTTACGGGTTATGCGATATGCGTTATGCGTTATGACTTTTTCATTGAACGTTATGCGTTATACGATATGCGTTATGCGTTATGCGTTATGCGTTATGCGTTATGCGTTATGCGTTATGCGTTATGCGTTATGCGTTATGCGTTATGCGTTATGCGTTATGCGTTACGCGTTATGCGTTATGCGTTATGCGTTATGCGTTATTCGTTATGCGTTATGCGTTATGCGTTATGCGTTATGCGTTATGCGTTATGCGTTATGCGATATGCGTTATGCGTTATGCGTTATGCGTTATGCGTTATGCGTTACGCGTTATGCGTTACGCGTTATGCGTTATGCGTTATGCGTTATGCGTTATGCGTTATGCGTTATTCGTTATGCGTTATGCGTTATGCGTTATGCGTTATGCGTTATGCGTTATGCGTTATGCGTTATGCGTTATGCGTTATGCGATGTGCGTTATGCGTTATGCGTTATGCGTTATGCGTTATGCGTTATGCGTTATGCGTTATGCGTTATGCGTTATGCGTTATGCGTTATGCGTTAAGCATTATGACTTTTTCATTGAACGTTATGCGTTATACGATATGCGTTATGCGTTATGCGTTATGCGTTATGCGTTATGCGTTATGCGTTATGCGTTATGCGTTATGCGTTATGCGTTATGCGTTATGCGTTATGCGTTACGCGTTATGCGTTATGCGTTATGCGTTATGCGTTATTCGTTATGCGTTATGCGTTATGCGTTATGCGTTATGCGTTATGCGTTATGCGTTATGCGATATGCGTTATGCGTTATGCGTTATGCGTTATGCGTTATGCGTTACGCGTTATGCGTTACGCGTTATGCGTTATGCGTTATGCGTTATGCGTTATGCGTTATGCGTTATTCGTTATGCGTTATGCGTTATGCGTTATGCGTTATGCGTTATGCGTTATGCGTTATGCGTTATGCGTTATGCGTTATGCGTTATGCGTTATGCGATATGCGTTATGCGTTATGCGTTATGCGTTATGCGTTATGCGTTACGCGTTATGCGTTACGCGTTATGCGTTATGCGTTATGCGTTATGCGTTATGCGTTATGCGTTATTCGTTATGCGTTATGCGTTATGCGTTATGCGTTATGCGTTATGCGTTATGCGTTATGCGTTATGCGTTATGCGTTATGCGATGTGCGTTATGCGTTATGCGTTATGCGTTATGCGTTAAGCGTTATACGTTATGCGTTATGCGTTATGTGTTATGCGTTATGCGTTATGTGTTATGCGTTGTGCTTTACGGGTTATGCGATATGCGTTATGCGTTATGCGTTATGCGATGTGCGTTATGCGTTATGCGTTATGCGTTATGCGTTATGCGTTATGCGTTATGCGTTATGCGTTATGCGTTATGCGTTATGCGTTATGCGTTATGCGTTATGCGTTATGCGTTATGCGTTAAGCATTATGACTTTTTCATTGAGCGTTATGCGTTATGACTTTTCCATTGAGCGTTATGCGTTATTCGTTATGGGTTATGCGTTATGCGTTATGCGTTATGCGTTATGCGTTATGCGTTATGCGTTATGCGTTATGCGTTATGCGTTATGCGTTATGCGTTATGCGTTATGCGTTATGCGTTATGCGTTATGCGTTATGCGTTATGCGTTATGCGTTATGCGTTATGCGTTATGCGTTATGCGTTATGCGTTATGCGTTATGCGTTATGCGTTATGCGTTATGCGTTATGCGTTATGCGTTATGCGTTATGCGTTATGCGTTATGCGTTATGCGTTATGCGTTATGCGTTATGCGTTATGCGTTATGCGTTATGCGTTATGCGTTATGCGTTATGCGTTATGCGTTATGCGTTATGCGTTATGCGTTATGCGTTATGCGTTATGCGTTATGCGTTATGCGTTATGCGTTATGCGTTATGCGTTATGCGTTATGCGTTATGCGTTATGCGTTATGCGTTATGCGTTATGCGTTATGCGTTATGCGTTATGCGTTATGCGTTATGCGTTATGCGTTATGCGTTATGCGTTATGCGTTATGCGTTATGCGTTATGCGTTATGCGTTATGCGTTATGCGTTATGCGTTACGCGTTACGCGTTACGCGTTATGCGTTAAGCGTTATACGTTATGCGATATGCGATATGCGTTATGCGTTATGTGTTATGCGTTATGCGTTATGTGTTATGCGTTATGCGTTATGCGTTATGCGTTATGCGTTATGCGTTATGCGTTATGCGTTATGCGTTATGCGTTATGCGTTATGCGTTATGCGTTATGCGTTATGCGTTATGCGTTATGCGTTATGTGTTATGCGTTATGTGTTATGCGTTGTGCTTTACGGGTTATGCGATATGCGTTATGCGTTATGCGTTATGCGTTATGCGTTATGCGTTATGCGTTATGCGTTATGCGTTATGCGTTATGCGTTATGCGTTATGCGTTATGCGTTATGCGTTATGCGTTATGCGTTATGCGTTATGCGTTATGCGTTATGCGTTATGCGTTATGCGTTATGCGTTATGCGTTATGCGTTATGCGTTATGCGTTATGCGTTATGCGTTATGCGTTATGCGTTATGCGTTATGCGTTATGCGTTATGCGTTATGCGTTATGCGTTATGCGTTATGCGTTATGCGTTATGCGTTATGCGTTATGCGTTATGCGTTATGCGTTATGCGTTATGCGTTATGCGTTATGCGTGATGCGTTATGCGTTATGCGTTATGCGTTATGCGTTATGCGTTATGCGTTATGCGTTATGCGTTATGCGTTATGCGTTATGCGTTATGCGTTATGCGTTATGCGTTATGCGTTATGCGTTATGCGTTATGCGTTATGCGTTATGCGTTATGCGTTATGGGTTATGCGTTATGCGTTATGCGTTAAGCATTAAGCATTATGACTTTTTCATTGAGCGTTATGCGTTATGACTTTTCCATTGAGCGTTATGCGTTATTCGTTATGCGTTATGCGTTATGCGTTATGCGTTATGCGTTATGCGTTATGCGTTATGCGTTATGCGTTATGCGTTATGCGTTATGCGTTATGCGTTATGCGTTATGCGTTATGCGTTATGCGTTATGCGTTATGCGTTATGCGTTATGCGTTATGCGTTATGCGTTATGCGTTATGCGTTATGCGTTATGCGTTATGCGTTATGCGTTATGCGATATGCGTTATGCGTTATGACTTTTTCATTGAACGTTATGCGTTATGCGTTATGCGTTATGCGTTATGCGTTATGCGTTATGCGTTATGCGTTATGCGTTATGCGTTATGCGTTATGCGTTATGCGTTATGCGTTATGCGTTATGCGTTATGCGTTATGCGTTATGCGTTATGCGTTAT